>NC_136950.1:15209047-15276547 GCF_949987615.1 Pollachius pollachius | reverse complement strand
TAGTGGCAAACAGAGAATGAGCAACAACGAACACCTGTCACTCCTCCTCTGTCGAGGTTGTTGATGCGAGGATGAAAGGCCCAGTGTCCTCCCAGGAAGGAAGGAGACAGAATGGCAGGAAAGATAAGCTGGAGAAGCAAGACAGACTGACAGACAGTCGGGGAGGCCGAGGGAGGAGCCCGAGAATATGCATTAACAGACCCTCCCTCCTGGTCCATCCTGGTGCCTACTTCTCTATTCTCTCCATCGCAAAACGTAGTGAACTAACTTTGGGAGTATTTTTTTTAAAATGCGCGTAGCATTGTGATTTGATCACTTCCCCCCAAGGTATGTTCGGTGTGTGTGATTAATGATCATGCTCGATGCAGGCAGTAAAACACTTAGGGGATTCCTGCTCATAAGGAAATTGATTACCTTTAACAAGAGGAGAATGGGGAGTAAGAAGAGTGTTATTATTGAGCACCTGTTTTGTTCCACAACCATTATCAGGTCCAGGGAAGTAATCATTCTGTTTTTCTATCTCTAAAAATTCTGGTATTAATGGCTTTTATAAGTGAAAGTGAAACATCATAGAAAAACACTCTTCTGATCATTAGGGGACTCGTCTAAAGGAGGACGCACTGATTGCTTGCATCATCCCGCCAAATTAAGCCTAAATATAGCATCCACTCCTCTTCTTCCTCCAAAACAGCCTTAATTCTAACAGAGCCCCAGTGTTAGAATTCAGAGTGCATCACCTATGTCTCACTTCTATAGTTCCATAATATTGCAATGTCATCTGACGAAATATTCCTATATTCATGGGATGAAAAAAAATAACAGGATTGGAAAAATATGAAATTGGTTGAAATAACTGTGTTGTTGTTTGTATTAGGGGTCGAAGCCCATGGGGCGTAAACCCTATTGTTTTCCTGCTGGTTTAGGATTGTTTAAGGTTCTCCAACCGCATTTCAATTCCTGTGAGACGGGAAAGCCTAAAGCAATTATAATGTTTACAAGCATAGATATTCACTGTGAAACACTTCTCAAACATCACATAATTCTGGCTGGCCAGACCGTAAAACTATATAACTTTCTGCTGTGACACCAGAATCTCCTGGGTTTTTTTTGTGTGTGTTTTCCCTATATTAACAAAGTGGTCCCTTCCGGTTCAACTGGTAGTGCATGGCATTGATAATACCAAGGTCAGTGGTTTGGTTACTACTGCCTTCAGGACCAAATCTCATGTGTTACATTAATACTAAAGTAGGTTCGAAACCAAAACATGTACAAATAACAATACTACCATATACTGTATTTTTTTCCCCAGAAATCCTAAGCCTAGCAGAGGATACGTGAGTGGCTGATCAGTAAAATCCCCTGTATTAAGTCCCAATTGTACGCATACTGTGTGCAACAATCCGTACTTTGTAAGGGTAGCTGCAGTAAAACAAGTAAAAAGAAAAGGTATGCGATTTGGAACGCAGCCTTGGTCTCCAGGGTTGATAAACAAAAGATCGACCACGCTGTGCCCTGAGACGCCATCTTGGGCTTAAATAACAATACAAAATCACGTAACAATGTTTGTGACTTTTCAAAATGACAATGTTAAAGTTCCAGCAAAATAATTAAAATTTAACCTGTACGACCTTCTCTCGTTGACAAACAAGGCGGAACATGCTTTTGCCATAAAGGATTACACTGCCCCGTGCTGCATCCCCCACACTATTAAAGCCATGGCCCGTGTTAATGAGGCTTGTGATGAGCTATTGATCTGTCACAAAGCATCTTAAGAGCGGATCTACATCCAAAACCACAGCAACAACAACACAGAAGAAACACACACAAACATGTGCGACTGTAATATATGACCAAGGTTACCGAAGTCTAAAGAATTTATCTAGAGGGTGTTGACTACTTTCAACGACTTGTGAGAGCTGGCATGGGGAAATGTCTTCAATGGAGTTGTAATCGTGCTGACTAATCTTACTGCTGGAGATTAATTTGATGGCTTAGGTTTAAAGGGCATACGTCCATGAGTCTAAGCTGTGATTCAAGTTGAACTCATGGACTCACGAGGGGAAAAAGTGTCGGACTGCTCCAAAAATGGCTCAAGATGACTTTGGCCAAAAAAGTGCACAGCAGTGAGTAAGCAAGAACCGAAAAGGCTGTATATGCAAAAACCCCAAAGTGAACAATGTGATATGTTACTGCTGATAAAGTGATTCATTTTTCATATGATCTGAGAGTGTGAGCGAGGAGAATGAACGATTGGGGTAATTAGTGCAGAGGTGGGCTTATCTCAACCTTCTTTTTCTTCAATGTCCCTTCTCCGGACCTTTCCGGTCCGAGCGTAGTCGTCAAATGAAAGATTAATAACGGCCATTGATCGGTTCTCCTGTCCTTAATAATGAAGCAGCCACAAGGTCGGGTCTTCGTGAATTGAGTCGCTGTCCAAACGCGGGGCAAAAGCACAGAGCGGGAACATTGGCACACACGCACTGATGTAATTACTGAGGTGATTCCATACGCAGCTAAATGACCGATAGGGTAACATTTAAAAAAAATATTAAAATAACACGACGGTCGTTAGCATCGGGGGGGGGGGGGTCTGCATCAGACACCCCTTGTGTTTACGTTTATTATGAAGTACCCTCATAGTGCGATTTGCACCCTGTTTAGTAAGATTTGCAAGGTGGGTAGAATGTGATCCCCATCCGAACAAATGGAGATGTACTGTGTACACGCAGCGCACAGCAGTGGGGCCTACCCAGCAGTTTGGTAAAGCACTGGCATGCTGACTCGACATGACAACGCAACTGCAACACACCTACACAATGGGGTGTTGTGTGTCTTTTGTGTGGGTGTGTCCTTGCGTACAAGAGTGTGTGTGTGTGTGTGTGTGTCAATCCGTGTGTGTGTGTGTGTGTGTGTGTGTGTCCATCCGTGTGTGCGTCATCGTGTGTGCGTGAGTATGTGTGTGGGTGTGTTTTTGCATGCATTAACACAGTGTGACGCAACTTTAAAATGGCCTTGCATAGTAAGCCTGTGTTTACATTAGTGCTATTATTTGCTGCTGAAACCGTTTAATTTCCCTCAGGGGATCATTACGGCTTCAGCCAATCTATTTAATCTAATTTGCCCGTCCCTCCATACATCATAAGCAACATCCAGGGCCTCATTTAGCTATGTGGAGCATTATGAGATAAAATATGATGGTACACAACACAGCAGGTACTATTCTCTCTCTCTCTCTCTCTCTCTCTCTCTCTCTCTCTCTCTCTCTCTCTCTCTCTCTCTCTCTCTCTCTATATATACATATATATATATATATATATATATATATATATATATATATATATATATATATATATATATATATATATATATCGCTCGCTGTCAGTCAGTCATCCAGTCTATCTGTCTATTGCTCTATTTGCATGTCCTTCTGTCTGTCTCTTCATATCTACGTATCTCGCTCTGTATCTATCTATCTGCCTGCCGGCAGTATATCCCCACTACCACCACACACCCTCCCACTGTATAAGCATGGGCCCATAATCTGTCTCTGATCTGCCTTCCTCTCCTTCACTCTGCGGCGCACTCTCACTCACCTCCTCCCATGATTCGATTGAACGGCTTTGTGTTGGGCCTGCCAGTCTAGGACCAGCGGATCACTATAAGGCGAGCGGGAGGGGAATTGCCTGTAGCTCAAATGAAGTTTGTCTCAGTTGGCTGCCGGCTACTGTTTGAGGCAGGCTGTCTGGCATGAATTCAGTGTGTGGGCGCATTTGTGTGTATGTGTGTGTGTGCGTGTGTGTGCGTGGTGCAATGTCTTCTTCAGTTCAACAGAGACTGGCCCCTGGCCAAGACAATCAAATAGCTCCAATAAAGTTGACTGTTCGTGTTTTCCGTTTTCTTTTTTTTTAACCATCTTTCTTATAAATCGTCCTTTAAGGAAAACAAATCAAAAGACTTGAGCGGCGGCCCCTCAGAGGGGCCGATACCTCAAGCTCAACATGATATAATGACCGCATAACGTGACATCCTGCATTTACTTTAAACCGCCATTAAAATGAGCTGTGGTGTAAAGTTGCGCTGGTCATTAGCGAGCAGGATATATATTAGGCGGTTAGCGGTAGGGAATTTAAGAGCGTAGCTGAATCCATCGCTGGCGTTGGCGGTCTAGTTGTCCTCTAGAAGTTCTCCCTGTGTGACTGTTATGGGCATCATGATGAGGAATGGTTGCACTTATGGAAGCAACGCCACAGCTGTACATCACAGAATTTATGCTTACTCTCTCTCTCCTGCGAGGGGCGGCTGCCTCTCCCCCCGTCTTTCACCTTCCCTCTCCTCCTCCTCCTCGTCCTCCTCCTCCCCCTCCTCCCCCACCTCCTCCTCTCCTCCTTTCCTTGGGTTTCATTTCAATTTGTCCTCATTTTGCTCCCATCCGGTGTGAAAGCTGAGATGCAGACAAAGTGCGTGTGTACGAGTGCGTGTGTACGTGTCTGTGCGTACGTGTGTGTGTGTGCGTACTCGTGTGTGTGTGTGTGCATGCGTAGCCAACTTGTGTGTGCGTAGGTGTGTGCGTGTGTACGCGTGTGTGTGTATGTGCGTGCGTATGTGTACCTGTGTGTGTGCGTGCTTGCCTACATGGGTGTCTATATGTAGGGGGGTGGGATGAGTGTGTTGAGGGGTGTAGTCTGGCTTTCTATCCTGTCCGTGTGTCAGGACAGGGACAGTGGCTCGCCCGTAAACCAAAAAAGGCCCGGCAAATGAGGACGGATCTGGGGGGCCCGACGGAGCACAACTGAGGCCCCATTAGCGGGGAAAGGAAGACGAATGG
Source organism: Pollachius pollachius (assembly GCF_949987615.1). Taxonomy (NCBI): domain Eukaryota; kingdom Metazoa; phylum Chordata; class Actinopteri; order Gadiformes; family Gadidae; genus Pollachius; species Pollachius pollachius. The sequence continues at coordinate 15,271,722 of NC_136950.1, read as the reverse complement.
GGATGATCTTCAGGAGAGGACGGAGGACACACACACACAGACTCACATGTATGTATACTAAGGCATACTATCTCATCATGAAGACACATGCACATACACAAACTGTACTCTCCCCCTCTCTTTTTGTCGCACACGTACACACAGACACATACACACACATACACACACAACCACACACACACACACACACACACACACACACAAACAAAGAGAAATACACACACACACCCACACACATTACACATTACGTCAGGTGTATTTTGTGAAACTCCACGCATAGAGACATTAAATACATGGTGACAAATTACACCCTTTTGGGGATCTCAAGGACACGATAACTAACCACAAACAATAGAAAACAGATGAGGTGGCACTCCACACACACATGATTTACTACAAGTACACAGCTTTGAAAGGATTATGATAGTAAGAATGATAATCATAATAATATATATAATCATAATCATAATAACTACAAATATTTTTGATGTTGTCTTTCCAAAAAGATAACTTTTATCTAAAATATCATTATTTTACATGATTATTACTTTCTAACTAACATTTCCACTCTGCACCAGTAACCCTCAAAATCCCATGTTAGTAAAAGTTCCAATTACAGTCGTAAAGACAATTTGACTCAAATAGGGGAAGTCATAATACTCCCTCTGTGTCCCTTAATGGCTGTGAAGTGTAACTTCATGAAGCAGGGCTAAAGCACTTCTCATTAATGTCTCTGGTCAATCGCCTCCATCAGCAGCCTCAGAAGCAGAGAGGATTAGTTGAAGAGAATCAGACGAATGAAAGAGATTTATGGCTGGATGAGACCCATATCAAGAGGCGCCGTGGCAATCTCTTTTTACAATTGCCAGAGTATAAGCAGTATGTCCCAGTGTGCTGCAGTGGTAATATGACCCCCGCACACGGAGAGAAGTGGGCTGAAGTGGCTCAGAGATGTTCAGCCGCTTATTCCCACGGCTGGAAACTGCTGCATCAATGTTTATTTTTCATAGATAGGCGAAGTGAAAAAATAATAAAAAGTAATTTCATAAGAAGAAAAATAACTGGTTCGGCACACAAGAAAATTTTAAGTTTGAGTTGGGTTTGAGGTGCCTTCAGTTGGTCAGGAGGAGTATTCGACTGCTGAATAAAAAAAGGATTGGTGTCCTTTTGTACAGAACCTAGTAGGGGTCCAGAGGAGCAGGGTTGTTTAAGAATAAGGACTGAGGGTGTTCTGTTGGTTGATTAGTTTACCTGAAATGGGGTAAACATGCCCAGCTCATGTTTACTAATGGGCTGGCTAGGTGGAGTTATGTAGATGTAAACAAATGGGGGCCAATAAATGACCCTTGAGGAATGCCACAGGTGTCTTGTGCTTGTTTTTTTTGCGGTTTTTTTCAGCTGGGTGCAATCACTCGGCTGCAGCACATCCATAACACTACTATATTGCAGACCCAAGTGCTGAAAAACGTCACGATGTAATACCGAAACCCCTCGTTTAATGAGAGCAATTATAGCCAGGGGATGAGTCCAGATTAGAGGCTGAGTTGTAGTAATTGTTATTAACTACCTGAGGGTTTAATTGAGTCATTGCATCTTTAATGCACTTTGAATTGGCCGTTTGATGTTTACAGTCTGACAGATTATGCACCATTAGAACCAAGGGTCTCAGGCTCTGCTCCAAGACCACCATATAACTGTCTTCGATCTCCACAGAAAACCATGGAGTTCACTGGAAAAAGCTGCGCCTCCTGGGTCTTGACAAGGACACACAGAAGAGTGGTACTGTTACCATAGACCTGTTTCTCAACCTTTCCATCCACCTGCCAGAGAGGTGCCATGTTGAAGGTTGATGATGTTTAGCCCCGACGCCCGAGGATAGGAACGTCAATGCCGTTAAGACAACAACATTCTTAACATTTGTAATGAGATATAGAAGGTGTCTTGCTCCACAGATGAAGGATGTAGCTGGGGTCGGTCGGGAGATATGGATGATAAACACGCTGATGGAGTCTGGTCAAAGGAGTCCAGGTGGAGGCACTTTACACCATTTGTCTTCAGCCTGAAGCTAAACCTCAATGCACAGGACCAGAATATATGTAGGTTCTGGTTTACTGAACCATACATGCCTGCTTCATTTCATTCCATTTGAAACATATCATTCCCAAATGGTTTTTCACCCCATGAATTTGCTAAATCGATCTCGACTGTCTGTATCCCCTGTCAAATTACCACCATATAAATCTCCAACACAACCGGTCTCTTCAGGTTTTGTTCATTCCCATTGTATATTGTGGAGTTTAATGTATAATTTTAAATGTCTAAGATTATCAGTCAGAAAACTGTAACACACCAGTGGCAGTGGTTAGCGCTAAAACTGGGGACGTTTCAAATGATGTGTGAGGTAATTCTCATAATAAATTTATAAAGGTTTAGGTTTCAACAAAGTGGTCCGTTATGCCCGGTAAGCGCTGGGAGCTAGATTGCAGCTCATCTGCGAGTGCATGTCGAAATATGTAAATGTAATAAAGGAGAAGGGAGAGTATGCGAGACACCCTGAAAGGGACGTGAAACTCAAGTAACCCCAAAGTCCTTCGTAATCTCGACCCAGTGGTCCGCTGTGGCCGGGGCCCTCGCTGGGTTTATGCTATAGATATGTTTCAATTAGTCCTCTAATCAAGCTCAGGAAAACAAACATGATGTGATTTGGGCCGCTCACACAGGGGCACAATCAAATCAGTTTTCCCCTTTCCAGGGAGGAGTTGGAGCAACGCCAGAGGACACACACATCACACACACACACACACATCACACACAAACATCACACACACACACACACATATCACACACACACACAAACACACCACACACACAAAAACACACACACACACATCACACACACAAAAACACACACACACACACACACACACACACACAGACCACCCGTCTCGCTCTCTCTCTAGTGGTCTTATCCTTCGAGACCTCCCACTGCGGTGTGACTTTTCCAGCGGGACTCCAGCTGTGTTGTGTACAGCCACTTCGTCACGGCTGTCGTCACGCACACAGGCACGCCTCTGTCAGCCCAGATGCAAGGGGAAGCGGCGCAGCGTTGTTATTCGACTTCGCAGCTTTTATTCACAGGTTTGGACCGACGGCACGTGGTGAGGACGGATGTGAAGAGAAGAAGGCTGTGTAATATCATAGGAGAGAGAGAGGGAGAGAGAGAGAGAGAGAGAGAGAGAGAGAGAGGAAGAGGGAGCGAGAGAGAGAGAGAGGGATTGGGAGAGGGAGAGACAGAGAGAGAGAGAGAGAGAGAGAGAGAGAGGGAGGGGGAGACAGAGAGCGAGAGAGAGAGAGAGAGAGAGAGGAAGAGGGAGAGAGAGAGAGAGGTATTGGGAGAGAGAGAGAGAGAGAGAGAGAGAGAGAGAGAGCGAGAGAGAGAGAGAGAGAGAGAGAGAGAGAGAGAGAGAGAGAGAGAGAGGCAGACGAGAGAGGCAAAAATCTGCCCTGTAACTGGCGCCCACGTGAGAGGTGTCCGCTGTCGGCTGATACCGTGATATGGCGTGACACCTCACATCTGCTCGGCTAATGAGCCCGGATGCAGCGTCTTAACCGGGGGCATTCGCTGCCACCGCTTCCCGCTGGGGGACAACAGACGATGCCCCCGTAGCCTCAAGGCCAGGCTTCTGTTGCAATAAAGAATAACAAGCCACCAGCGCCGCGGCAAGGCACCCGGGCAACACTCAGATCAATCTATTAAGGGTGTACGTGAGGCACGGCTCGCAGCCAAAATAAAGGAAAGTGTAGCCGCTGGAGTGGGTTCGAAAAAAGGCAAACGAAAGCGAGGAGCACGTTTCTTGCAGTGGAGGAGGTCGAGTTCATGGGTCGTAGTCCTTGGATGGCATTTCTATCCCCGCATTTCTAGGACCCGTGTTTTTTGCGACACTGCCTTTAGGAGACATTGACGAGATGGATGACATGGTCAGAGTCTGAGTCGTAGGGATTTGGAGTCAGGCTTCGTTATTTATTTGTGCAATGTTTATTTAAGTGAGTGAGAAGTCTTAAAGGCATTGAAATCAATCATCTGATAACTGCTGGCTATTAACCTATTTGTTCATTTGTTTTACGAAACAGAAGTGTGGTTTTGGCAGTTCCAACTAGGTGTCTTATATTTATTGTTGACTTAACGACCAGGATAATTTATACTGTCCAGCAGATTAATTAAACTTCAAAAGATGACAAAAGCCTGCCGATATGTCTGTCAGCCACATTAAATCAGTAGTAGCTTACTGTCTTCAGTCTGAATGCTTGTTTAATACTTAAAACTAATATTGTTTTACCATATTAATTAAGTTTAAATAATCGTTGTGCTTACTGCCTGTTTACGCCAAGTGTTATCAGCCAGTCCCTCATTTTTTTTATTTGTTTTGTAATGTTTATTGAGACTGTTGTCATTTTAATTATTATGTTGGCCTACACTGCAGACCTACACCACGTATTGCCACATGCTCGATCCTGTCATGTAATGCATAGCCTATAGGAAGTGATGTCATGGACACAGATTAAGTTTAAATACGAATGAAGTATTACCACTAAGGGGTGGGTTGAAGGGATAGAGCTGCAGATATGGTGGAGGACTGGGGGATGGAGAGCTGGATGTCGTGGTGTGGTCGGATGAAAGGATGGATGTGGTGGTGAGGTTGGATGATGGGATGGATTAAGTGTTGAGGTGGGATGAAGGGGTGAAACCGCTATGTATCAAGCTGATGGGCAAAGGTGAGGTCATTCACTTTATTTATGTTTTATAAGATCATTATGCTAATAACACAAATTGCCAAACATGAAACTCCAAGCAACAAAGTTGAGTTGGATAGAAAGGAGGAATAAACCTTGAAAACTGCTTCATTATCATTTATTATTTTGATAGAAAGTAGTATTTTAATCCATAGAAAAAACACTAGGGGCCTATGACTGGACCTTAAACTGCAGCCTTCTCTATTGCAGGAACATGATGTTGGATTATGGGTTCCCCGATTTGCAAACTGATTCACAGATTTCCACAAATTAGGAAAACCAACCAAGTTCACGATATTTTGAAAATAACTAGAAATACTTTTTTACAGCTTCAAAAACCCATACCTAAAGTGAAATTTAACTCCACAACCGGCCACCAAAAACGACGATTGTCCCATGGCAGTCAGCTTTGCAAAATGAACCTTTAATTCTTTAATGTACCGCTTTGAGTATTTATAACTTTTGAAGAAATATTGAGGTGCAATGCACTATAGTGTACGAGTTAAAGAAGTCCTGCATAACATTGTTTTCACCTTACGTCTCCAGACACTCCCTATGCTACTCTATAACCACAGGTAAATCAAAAGTCTACCTTCACTTTCAGATTAAACTGATAAATGTTTCACTCCTGATATGACTTCAGTGGTGTGTCTCTTCAGAGCTCATTAATCACACATATACCCTTCTACTGTTGGTATCCCAAATACAAAAACGCTTCCAGACCTCTAGTACTCTATAGAAGAATAGTTCTGCCTTCACTGAAATGTTCCTCTATTTGTATGCACCTCAGTCCACACCCAGCTTGAGTGTTTCAATGCAGGGGTTTCTCTCCTTCCGTTTGACTCTTTTCTGAACGGGTCTGCATGGGTTTGAAAGGAACTGTCTTTGATCTCCTTATTTTTATCCTTCTTAGCTGAGAATTAAACTCTGCCCAGCGTTTAGACAACTTGGCCATTCCAAATGCTGAATCTATATTTGGGACTGCCAATCCTCCCCTTTCCCCAGCGGTGCACATTTCTTAAAAGTTTATCCTCTGCCTCTTTTTCAGTCCATAAGTAATCCTAAACTGTTTGATTATATTGTTTTAATATCTTATCTATTCAAATCAGTGGTAACATCATCAAGATATAGTTAAACTGTGGGATTACCATCACTTTAACAGTTTTTATCTCGCCCCAACATGTAATTGCTTTCCACTTCTCCAGATCGTTTTTTTGTTTTTTTTGTTTTAAGAAATGGTGTAAAATAACAATATGTTGGGAACATCGGTAGTGTTATCCTTTGTGAATCCTCCTCCGCATGGTGCTGTTCTCCTTCGTGGGCCTCCATGAGTTCCTGCATGATCTTCCAGCACTTGTCCATGCTCTGCTTCACCTCCGTCAGGTCCCTCTGGATGTCCTCCAGCATGTCCATCCTGGAGAGCTTCTTCTCCTCCGTGGCTCCGTGACATAATCAGCCGCTGTCGAGCCCACGGCCTGCTCCCACGGCCTGCTCCCACGCTCCCAAAGTGTATCCTGGAGGTGGCCTCCAGCCACCTCCAGGATACTGCTCCGCCGTTGGTCGATCATAGCATGCCGGTCTCCCGCCCGGAAGAGATTCTTCAGAAGGTTGTCTCTCGTGTTGCGACGGACGGCAGGGAGTCGTGAAATCAAGTATTATTATTTATAATGGGGGGGGCACTACAAAGCCGCGGGGTCTTTGTAGTGTGGAGGGATTTGTAGTGTTTGTATTTATAAATTTATAATCCATTGTTAAAGTCAGAGTGTTTGATTTGTGAATTCACAGTCTAACACAAGGTCCTTCTGAAGAATATGATTCTTAGTGCAAGGCAGTAACAATAGTAGGCATAGAAAACGATAACTTTTACAAAGAGTCATAAATAAGGGCCAAAATAGAAAAGGAAAATGCAAGATATAACAGAAATATTCATAACAATAAAAAGCCTTAACACTGACTGAAAGGATGGGGAAATATGGACATGGGAGTAAGAGTATAACATTTTATAAATATAAATGGTATGAGTGCCGAGGAATATGAACATTGCAATGTGGGGATGTACATCCAATGGGGTTGGTTGGTAAACCACTGTTTGTAAGTCTGGTATTCCATGCCCAGATGTTCTGGTAACGTCTGACCCACAGCAGCAATCGTGAATAGTCCATAGCTTGGGTGGCTGTCGTATTTCGTGATCTTTTCCTCTGATTTCCTGGCATCGCGTGTGGTAGATGCAGGGAGGGGGTGGGGGGGGGGGAGGGGGGGATTCGGCCATCTTCATCACCCTCTGGAGGGCCTTGGGATCAGCGAGGAGCAGCTGCCGGACCAGGCGGTAACGCATCTAGAGAGGAGGGTCTGAGTCTGGATAGTGCACCAATAAGAGCCAGGGATGGATTTGACAGACATGCTGAAGTTCTTGCGTCTCCTCAGGCAGAATAGGTGCTTTTGGGGCGGATTTTACTCCTGAGTCTGCTAGCCTGGACCAAGGTCATCGTTGATGAACACAGCAAGGAACTCGAATCAGGAGACACTCTCCACACTCCTGCAGAATCGATTTATATGGGGCGATCGGTGCAACTATAGATTTGACACTGTGAGGTATATCAGGTGTTTCAGTGCAATGTGCAACAGCGTAGCCCAGACTTCTCCATAATTGTCAAGCGACGAGGTGGCAAATGTGTTCATTCGAAATGCGATATTGCAAATCGTTTCTTCTTTTTACGAGCTAGTGAACAAACATGGGAACTTGACTAATAATCCTATATTAGCCTTCTGGATAATATTACCTATTAGGAATGGACAAAATGGCTTCTATATTGAACATGACACTAAATACTACATTGCCTGATATTACAAATATGTTAATATATGTAAATAATAAGGTAGCTGTAAGTTAATATTCTAATTATGTATTTGTCATACTGTTCCTTTGTATGTCAAAGTATCCTATTGTAATCAACGTTAACTGTCAATCATTTTATAATCATTACAATTTCATTATGAGATTCATTATAACATATGTTTAAATATGAATAAATCAGTAAGGCAAAGAACGTTTCTTTGTTAATTTGTATTGCAAAGCTACACTCAGGAGAGATTTTGAGCAGCCATGATGTCTTCCTCCATCTGTAGGCCTACTACAGATGGATGTGCATGGATTGGAGAGTACCTGTGGCATTATACTCCATATGCGTCATTGTGGATGAACATAGAAGTGCCATTGCCATACTTTCTGAATGCTTATCAGCAAGTAGTTGAAGTTCTGCAACGTTTTGCTCTGTTCATTTCTAATAGCAATTTACAATGATGACAATTTTAAATTAAGTCAATGAGAAAGTAAACAATAAACCAATAGATGAATTGGCGATGAAATAATTAGCACCTTCAAGACAATAACAGCAGGAGACAGAGGCAGAAGAAGCAATCAGTTTGATTAAATGGAATCAAATCAAATGGCAATAAGTGTGTTGCCCTCCATCTATTTTCAATGGCACCTAAAAATATAGACATAATGGTTAGGCGACGTAAGAAACATTTAAAACTAGAAGTTGTGAGACAGGAAATTGTATTTGGGTGGAATACACCCTTACCAATATTAGTATTAAAAATAAAGTAGTATTTGGGTGGAATACAATTACCTGAAGTACCTGAAAAACTATGAGTCCTTCGACAGAAAGTAGCCTAACATTTAAATAAAGAAAAGAATCCTAAAAAATGCTGTCCTGTACCTTCGGCCTTCCCTATCACGGGAAAATACTATTGACGAAAGCAGCAGATAATTGAGGCAAGGGGGTGAACATTGAAGTGTCATCCACCACAAGTGAAACGAGGTGAAAGTAAACCTGCGGTAAAACACACAGAGAAAGCAAGAGAAAGTAAAAGTTAAGGCTGTATTAGTTATGCATGCACGCAGCGTTGGCCTACTCTCCTGCTTGTGTCCTAGTTCATACGTGTGAATGAAAGGTTTGTCACTGAAGATTCTCCTTCGGTGAGCAAGGACAAGGAAAGGACAAAAGGAGGTGGTTTTAGCGTATAGCAATGGCAGAACTCAAAACAGACAATGTCTGTGTATGGTGTGTACGTGTGTGTATGTGTATGTGTGTGTGAGGGGAGGGGGGGGGGGGGGTCGTTGCCATGAAGAGCTGTGTGGTGAATGATGACGAGAAAGCTGGCGAGAGCCTGTGTCTCCTGTCTCGTAAATTATAATGACCCAGGGTTAATTTGGCAGCAGAGGGCCCCCTAGAGGTCAGTGCCGTATTTCAGCTGTATAATAACCCTGGCTCTGTGTTCAATTTACCTACTGTTTTAATTACTTTGTCCGGTATACCTGGGAGATATGTGGCCACACACTCCGTGGCAAAACATTATTATTTTTTCTATATTTTGACACCGTCGTGATTAAATACCCCCCACAGCCATGGAATAGAGTTAGATAGAAAATAAGGCAATTCTGTGCCTTTCTACGCAACGATAAGTGAAAAAAAAAAGACTCTCACTCATGCACAGACACACACACACACGAAAAGACCTCGACCACACATGCACACACACACCAAACGGCTGTTCATTATGTGTTATTATGGGTGGTGGTGCGCATCGGAGCGTAGTGCTCTTCTCGCACGGTGCTCGACAACACAACAGCCACTTCACTCCGACGCGCGGAGAGGGGTGTGCATATAAAAGAGAGACCACCTAATTTACTGACGCCGGTGGGCCGCTGGTGGGCAGGCATCATTGTCACCGGGCCAATTAACCAGAGGCCATGGCGACCACAACACCGCAGCCGATAGAAGAAGGCCGGCTTCAAAATAAGAGTTGCTGCACCGCAAAGCTTCTTTAAGCCACGGTTAAGTTGTGCAGAACATGTCAATCTGCTAGTGGATCGAGGAGCCATGCTTGTCCTAATACCTACTCGCCGTCTTGATAGGTTGTTGGCAATCAATCAATATATTTCTTATCTTGTAAAGACTGCTTTTTTAAGTGTAGGCTTCTGTGCAGAGTGCATGATAAACACATCATTTTTGTGTGGTGTTTGGCCTCGCTTGTGTTGTGAGAGTCGACTGTTCATCCATATAGTGAGTGCTTTGATCACCATGTGTTCCAAGGCCAGGCCGGTGGGCCCGGCGCAACAGGTCAATAGCTGTTTTATAGTCCATGTATACTCTGATACAGCTGTCTTACGCCTCGTTCCCACTGCATCTGTTCGTTGACTGATCCCCATTGACGTTGAATGTGGATGGAGGCGCAATGCATCGTGGATCCGTGCGCTCCGTTGGAGCCTTCGGCGCCGTCAAAAAGTTGAAAAATGTTCCAACTTTTTCGGCAGCAACATATCCGTCATCCAATCAAATTGAGTATGCAAATGTAAGCACTGTGACACTACTCGGGCTCTGACGACCCTGGAAAGCTCTCCCATCCGTCAGCCACGCCTTCCGACGTCCTTTGACGGACGGTGCAGTGGGCACGAGGCGTTACTATGTTATGCCAGAACTTCTAGGGGCCGAAACTGTAAGGAGCGGAAAACAGCTTGTTTCCTGCTTTGTTATGGAGGTATTCATTCATGCTAGTGGATGAATGTTTCAGAGGGGGATTTAAACAAGTGTACTTCTGTACCATGTACAGTTCTGTCGAAACCATTACTGACACATTTAGTTCTTAACTGTTTACTGCTGGCCGAGTTTCTGTTTGTCAATTACACGCGTACAGATCTCCGCCTCTGGCAACGTATTTGGTTGAATCAGATATGAAATGAAAGAAAGTGATCCAGATTTGGATTCTGCCATCAGACATTTGATATTAATGAAAGGTCTGAATTCTGAGATTCTATCACATTTGTGACGGTAGGGGCACGTGACGGCAGGGGACACGTGTCCCCTCCCATTGCCCATCTCAATGGGAGCATCAGAAGAAGAAAACGCACTTGGAACGACAGCCAACCGGGTACGCAGCCGAGGAAGAGATTCTCTTAAATTGTTCTTAACCACTGCGCATTAGGAATAGTGGTGTTCTGGTTTAACTAGCAAGAGTCCATGAGAGTTTAAATCCTCCATGTTTATTGATGCTTCACCAGCAGTGCTGGAAACATGAATATGTAAACTCATGACCGCCAATAAATTATAATAACAGCCTTGTACAAAACTTTAGTTTAATGTCTTATTTGCCGAAGACAAGCTTCCTGCCTTGCACTATTATTTTAGTATTTCAAGCACGGTGAAAAACGGTAAATAGAAACCTGTAAAGGGGCACATGCAACTCTGTTGTGACTCAGGTGTCCAGGTGTTGTGATCGAAACAGCGAGCAGAGAAAAACAAAGGGAAACTTTTTAGTGTCTTTCCCTTTTCATGCTCACCAGATGTACTTTCTATTCAGAGGCTGGGATTACATAAGTCTTTACTCTGTTTGTGTTTCGGAGAACCATCTGCCGAGTTTCATAATGAAGATGGTGTTCGCGGCCACGCAGGTTAAAGGCCTTTTTCCGCAGAAACATATTTAAAAGAGTACAATACTCGAGTTTAATGCAAAGAGAGCCATAACATGGCTGTTTCTTTCATCTTCTCTCTATGATCCACGACTTTGCCTACTCACCCTTATTTACACATACTCAGTGCCAAAGGAGACATCTCCATACACGGCCCTTTACACATAAATCACGAAGAATACAGCGATCGATCAAGACCAAGAGACAAATTAAATTGCCCTCCACATCCATAACTTCTCTCACACACACACACACACACAAACTTGGTGAGCCTTGTTCCTTGTTCCTCATTCAAGACACATGACCAACACTAGAATACATTAGTGGTCACACTGTGTGTGTGTGTGTGTGTGTGTGTGTGTGTGTGTGTGTTTGTGTTTGTGTGTTTGTGTGTGTGTGTGTTCGCCTGTGCATGCACATGCACTGTTTGCCTGTTATGTTTGGGTGTGATTGAGCTGCTTGTGCTGCAGGTCAAGGTGGTGCATATTGGTCTGCCCCCCCCCCCCCCCCCCCCCCACCCACCCACCCACCCCCACCCGCCGGAGGAATGGTCTTTGATTAAGGGCCGCTGTACCCTTTAATGAGCCACTCGCTCAGTCCCTTCACCCGGGGGGGTGCGTTGACACCATCAACCCCACCCACCCACCAACCCACCCGTACCCCAGGTGGGGACGAAGTGAGGTCTTCCTCTGTGGTAGGGCCTGACACGCGTCAGCATGCCAAACACACCTCCAGAGCTGAAGTACCCTGGTGCGCACGGTGGAAGGTGCTCCGCTCCACGCAACAATTCATCGGGACACAATGTGACAAAAAAAATAGCCGGCCGATGGCGCCCTCAGTTTCCCCCCCCCGCTGGGAAACTGTATTGCTGCATCGCTTTGTTTCGTCCTCTTTTGTGTCTTCTTTTTTTTTCGTGGGGTGTTATTGTTTTCGTAGAAATGTCATGATGTCACCATCTCTTGATGCTTTGTATATTTTTCTCTCGATATTTTTTTTTTCTCGCTCTTTTGTCCAAGCGTAACACATGAAAAGGTGCACACACACACACACGCACACACACACACACACACAGATAAATACACACTGACACACATAAACACACACACACACGGTCACATCAAAGTGGCGTGGAAATTACAAAGTGCACTATGAGGATGCAAGAAAATGACATCCGAGTTTAAAAGGCATGTAAAACATGAAGCTCTCTCACGCAGAGGGACGCTGGCTGGCTGCAGGGACGGATTAGGTAAGGGGGACGCTTTTAAGTTGAAGTACCTTTAGAAAAACGCACATGTTGCGCTCGCTGTGAAGATAAAGCTCATTACCTTAAACCTCTCTGGAGCAATGAGCCAACGCTGCCTTGACAGGGGACACTTAATAGTGGCCTGGACAAAGAGGCATGGAAAAGCAAAGAAAAATAGCTTCTTCAAGCTAAATTATGGATGCAGCCCTGCCCCTGGATGTGTACAGTCCACTAATGAGTTTTGTAGCTTTAAATAGCTGCGAGCTGCGCCTGGATTCCATGAGGGTTCTGAAATAGTCATTATTCATTTCCACACACACCTGCATTTATTCCTGCATCGTTGCTCTGCACGTCTTTGTCGAGTTAAGCTGAGCTTCCCTTACCAGGTCACGGACGGTTTAGGCTCTGTCTTTCTAACCTCAAACCCCACCTCGACCTTCCCCACATCTTCACCCAAACATGCACATACACAAACAAGCATCCACACAAACATAGAGAGGTGATTCGGGGGTCAGGTATTGTTCCCGGTGGGATATCCGAGTGTTGATAAGAGTAGCTGCATACGTTATCGATTTCCCTAATCAAATCAGCCAGCGTTTGTACTTCAACAGTGCAGTGACTGACAGTGTGGGTATTTTATCAGTTGGCACGGATAAGGGCTCATAGCTACTTAAGAGCAGTGTTCTGCTGTGTGTATGTGTGTGTGTGTGTGCGCGTGTGTGTGTGTGAGTATTGTGTTTGCCGTTGACTCAGTACTAGCCAGTAAGAATGTGCTGCGGTCGATAAGTCTGTTTAAAATGAAGTGGGCTTCATCTGGGGATAAGGGAATAAGAAAAAGAAAACCACTTTGTTTTTTTATCCTTCGGCTTATGCGATAGATTTGGTGCCACTGTTGTCGAGATGGTGAAACTGTTATATTAATACGGCGTAGGGCAAATAATGGCTTGCTGTATTCTACGTGTAGGCCTTTGACTTGATTCAAGATACAGGATAGCTGATGAAGAAAAAAACATTGTTTGTATAATTAAGCTCCATGTCAAAAAAACACGTCAATAACAGCTTTTAGGCGTTATTAATAAACTTTTAAACAGAAGCAGCGGAATACAGTAACTTTAAAATTCCCGGAGGAGAGACGGCGATTCTTCGGGGAACCGCGTTTGCCAATCGAATCACCCGTCCACGGTGTCTTTTTCATCCCCTAGTCGCGTCCCGTCTTTGATACACGATAAAGGAAGGGAAAAAACAGCTTCTCATGTCCTATGTGTTTAGTTACTCACACACGGGTCATCTCGTCGCTCAGCCGCATGAGACGACTTGTTAAACAGCCCCGAAAGGCTGACGGGGAACAATGTCGTTCATTATGAACAAAAAAAAAAACAGGTCTAATGAGATTCTCGCAAAACATCTGCTCGTGCTGTGATTAGGCATCCCCCTTACCACTGCAATTTTAATGGCGCTGTAAAATATTGACGCTTTCGGATGAAGTTGCGAGTTTACGAAGCAATTAGATATTGAACACATCTCCGAGGGTGGGTGCATTTGGTATTCTTCATCGCTCCCACCTCTCCCCTGAGACTCATTTTTCACAGGTGGAGCCGAGGGGACGATATGAGGGGTGGGAGTTCAGATCCATCTGAATCAATGGGTGCTTGATGAGAGTTACGACAAGTAGTTCTCGAGAAAAAAGTTTGCATCGTTTCCAGCGGGTCACCCAAAGTGCGAGACGGAGCCGTTGTTATTCCCCTTAAAAATACATTTAAGGGGAATGTTCTCTGTCAAAGCCCATCAAAGCGACGCACCAGGAGACGACTAGCCTGCGTGCAGATTGAGGACGTGCGTTTCAACACCAATGCGTTTCACGGCGTTGCTTGAACGGGCCCGGCGGCATTTGAAGCTCATTGAGGGGGCGCCCCTGCGAAAGGTCAAAACGAAAGTGACACGCAAACCGTATCGGAGACGACTGGTGTGTGAGCTGGCGTGCCTCAAGAGCTTACTCTGTAACTAGAAATAAATAAAAAGAAACGACGAGGGGAAAATGAGCACCTTTGTTAAACTATTTAACGCAGCGCCTCAAAGAATGTCTCGTATAACTTTTAGATTTTTTGGTATAGTGTATAACTTATAACTCTGAGACGTTTGTAGATAACACAATGACACAAATGCATCCAAAGAATTGTGTTTTAATTGCTTTAGTGCTGGCAGATTCGAATTCATTCAACGTCTGAAAGTGCACTCAGCCGTTAGAACGCCACAGAGAGGGAACACACAGAGACAAGGCTCCCCTTGCACTTCTTTAATTCCGTCCACACTTTTATGTATGCGCCAGACAAACCCTGACTCTCCACAAGGCCACATCAGTTCACCGTCGGTCAATGATACCGACATCCTTTCCAAGGAAGATGAATGATGTCGGGGTGGGGGGGGAAGCAATTAACTTGGCTGCACTCCAAATTTCGGCTCTCTCTGGAAATTACAGTGAAGTGTCATCCCCTTCATCACCCTGGCGATAAGGAGCCCGAAGGGGGGGGGGGGGGGGGGGGGGGGGGGGGGGGAGAAATAGCATGGGAGCGACGGGAAGACGATCCGGGCGGCTATTCTCCGTCCCTCTCCCCTCTCGCCGCGGAGCTCCGAGGAGAAGAAAGACAGACACGGCCCGACAATGGGGGGCGTTTAACCCCGGCTCTGCTGCAGACGAGAAGGGATCAGGATGAGGAAGCCAGCTCAGGGCGGCTCCATTACAGACCTATTACACATGGGTTCTACAATTTTCTTCTTTTTAATGAATACAATGATTCCTTACTTGGGAAAGGGGAGGAGGTGGGGGGGAGGGGGGCTCGACTAGACCTTTCAAAAAAGTTTCCTTTGTCTGTTGAACCCATGCAAGCATGTGGTTTTGGCTCAGCAATAGCTTGAAAGAGTTTTCCCTTTTTGCCTTTGAATTGTTGCAGCCAACCCTACACCTTTTACACTGTAGCCGGCGACAACGGGCCGCATGATCTATATCTAGGTGACCACTCTTATTTACGTTCCCCACTATGACACTCACGTGAGCTCGCTAGGCAACAGCGGAAAAGGCCAGTGACACCGGTGGCTAATTAGTAGCTCGCCTCATTACCCGCTTGCTCTCCATATCTGGCCCTTGCAATTATCCTTCTGCCTCCTTCACCCTCCGCATCCTGCCCCCCTCCCCCCCACATCACCTAACCACCTCAACCGCCCACACACTACAACAGCCACTATCATAACCACATTCAATTCTGATCCGTTGCCCTTTTATTCTGAATCTTTCTCACTCGTTCTCCTTCGTTCTCTCTCTCTCTCTCTCTCTCTCTCTCTCCCTCTCTCTCTCTCTCTGCCATTCATCCACACTGATATCTCTCTTTCTCTCTCTATCTCTCTATCAAACGTAGCACAGATATTTAGGTGGATTTATTGTGGATTTGTTTATTTTGGTTTTTCTCTGAGTCAAACATGTTTGTTATTCTTAAATAAATGGTTATTTTACTGTATTTAATCAATTTTACACCTCTGCACAGCTATGGATAATAGTGGATTTGGTTAAATCTGTGTGAGAGGGTGGTAGAGCCATCGATTTATTTGTTCTTTTTACTGCTTTATGTTGAGCCTTTAATCAAACTCCAAATTCCGATAAATCGTTCTTTGAACACGGCTTGTCTGGTGGGTTTTAATATTTACTGTCTACGATAAGACCTGACTAACAAGTGAATTTGCAGCACTCAAACTATTGCATTAGCAGTAAAACTAACGCAGCAGCAGCTGCTATAATATGCATACTGTCTTTACACATTGATTGACAGCAAGCTCAGTGTCTGCATTAAAGTTGTCAATTCATATTTGATGTTGCTACTCTTTTTCTGTTGATCTACTTCATATGCAGATCAATATCTGTGCAATGCTTTTTTGTTTTGTTTTGTTTAATACAGTTTCATGTTGTATTGACACATATGATATTCCCTCCATACAGTCCATACCAGTCCATGTGTGTGTGTGTCTGGTGTGTGCCTGCGTGCATGCGTGCTTGTGGGTTTGTGTTCTGATTAGTTGAACATATGCATCCAAGCATAAATCCAATCATTCATATGGATTATTACATGTTTAGAGGTTTTCTTTAGAGTGAACATACACACTCGCCCGCGGTGGTCTGACTCACTCTCATCATTTCTCTGCAGTTCACAAGCCCTTTGCATGCATGTCAGAGCAACTGATTTATCACAGATACACCAAAACCACCCCACACATCAGGAAATATCTGGAAGCCTTAGCCAGGTTGCGTGCATGTGTGGCTGCCTGTGTGAGTGTGTGTGTGTGTGTCTGTGGGTATGTACATATGTGTGTTAGTGTGTGTGTTCACTGAGTTTTTAAAGGCTCTGTGGAGTCCATCTCAAAGAAATTTGACGGAAAACTCTTGCCTAGGTTTCTACAAAGGTTTTAGGTTTTTAGTTGTATTTTTTAACTGCCATTTTATCTGCCATTTCTATCTGCCTCCCTTCAGTTAAGATGCGTCAACACGACAAAACTGTTAAAATAGAATGCACATCATCACACATCATCATAAGTGGGTGGCAAAAAAATGCAATCCAATTCAAGGAAATAAAAACAAACACGTTAGATGTACAATGTTGCGTGAGATTGAGGAAATACAACGCAAAGCGACGCCGCAGATACGTGGGTAATTGCTATTTTGTAGGAAGAGATTTCCCAATAAGATAGTGATCACTGGGAGGAATCCCAGCTGTGCCATTACATATGTGGGCTGTCACTTTATAGGAAGATGATTAATCGCTCCAACAGTTCACTCGCTTTTAAATGCATCCCTAAAGCCTTATTCTCCCTCTGAGGCTATTCATCAACTAACTATGTTTCTCATGCTTGTTGATAAAATAAACTTTCTTTTCACACGCCCCCCCCCCACGAACACACACACACACACACACACACACACACACACACACACACACACACACACCACTACAACAAGCCCAGCTAGTGGATCAAGAAACAAGAGTCTGGGGGTCCGGGGGTGTGCATGTCAGGGTGATGGGGGGTCCGACTAAGGGGCCAGATGATGATCAAGAGGTCAGTGTTGGACCTGTAGATCACCGCCCAGCATGCAGTCAACGCCGACGCGCAGTGTGTGTCGGTCATCAAGCCCCCCCCAACCCCCCCCCCCACCCCCCCCCCCCCCCCCCCCCCCCCCACACGCACACACACACACACACACACACACACACACACACGCACACATCCCTAACTCTGACTTCTCTATTCTCTTTCATAATTCAGAGACAACTTTGCACTCCTTTCCTGTTCCTCTTTAGTTCTTGGAAGGTGGAGGACGTACTATTTCCTGCCATTGCCTTTCACTCCCTTGCCTTGGTGAGCTGTGTATTACTCTCTCTGCAGCTCATAGCGGTCAGTCAACCCCCCCCCTACCAAAAAAACGATATCATCCCATTTGCCTCTCAAGCTCTCTCCATCTCTCTCTCTATGGCAAGGTGAATTAAGGTGAACACTAAGCTTGCACACACACATACACCCACTCACACTTTGATGTACACACACAAACACGCAGACGCACACACGCAGGCGTGCACGCACACACACAGACGCACACATGCAGGCGCGCACACACACACACACACACACACGCACTATGAAACACACACACACACATCCGCACACACACACACACACACACACACACACGCACTATGACACACACACACACACACACACACACACACTTCATAAGCAGGGATCACGGCTGCTTATGTGGGCTTGTTGGAGATTAGGGGAAGTCCTGGTGCCATCCTCGGTCTCCGACACGGAGGAAATGAGAAAAGCGTCCGAGCCGCAGGCGATGTCAGCCCGTGTTTACACAGGCTGCAGCCCGTCTGGGCCGCACCTGCTGGCAGTGCGATGCAAGCTCGGCCCACTTGTTATCCCAATGATCTCCAGTTCAGGCACATCAGTGAAGTGGCTCGCGGAAAGAAAGTTTGGGTGTCAGGGTTATTCAATATGCCTGCATCCCTTCTCAATTTGTGGTTATAAATGTCTGCGTATGTACGAAGTGACCGCATTAGCAGCATGCATTTGGCGTACGAATGCATCATTCAATATATATATATATATATATATATATATATATATATATATATATATTTGCAATCCATCCATCAATGAATCAATCCTTTTTGTCTTACATCCATCTGCGTGTGCAAGTGCATCACTTACATTCCTCAGTGGACACATCCCATCATTGAACTCTCATTTGCATAAACCATTACTCCATGCCTACGCCGAGCGGCCGATAAATCCTGGAAAGTATTCATGCATGGCTGCAAGTTTGCCAATGCTCAGGCAATTTATCCGAGGGGAGGGGGGAAGAGGGAGGGTTTATATGTTTGACAAATGCAGATTGAGCGAACGTCCACTGCGTCCTCCATCAGCGGGACTTCTGATTTGTTAAACCCAATACTGCAAAGCCGCAAGGCTTTTTTGTTTTTGATAAGTCGCCGTGTCAGAGAGTATGCTTTTTGGAGAGTGCCCCTCGCCTGCACCTTATTCATCTCGACAAGCCAACATTTAATATTGATGACTTGTTACGTCATCGTTTGCACCATTGTTTTCCTCTTTCTTGTTTATTTTTTTTGCGAGTGAGTATACTGCGTTAAATGTTGAACTATATAATTGACATCCTCCATGTCGTCCCGCCGAACAATGGTGTGTTATTGAACACATCCTCCCATCTGCCAGTTCCAATTACAGCCAAATGTTTGCTCTGTAGAATCACATGGGCATCGCAGGCCTCATCAATAAACACAAAGCAGTACACCGCATCCTCGGTGGGGACACAAACACCAACTCAATAGATGTGCCTCTGCACCTCTTTTTTTGGGTGGTGTGGGGGGGGAGGGAACATAGATTTTCTTACACTGCTGCTGACACTTGCTGAAGTTTGTGTTCCCACACAGCTGGGACTCTGGAGCTGGGCCATGCTAATTTACACTTTGTGTGCGTGTGTGTGCGTGTTTGCATGCCGCATCAGGCAGCTGAGTTGACATTCTCAGGTGATAGATTCCGAGGAAAGGACAACACAGGCGGGGGAGTGAAAGCGTCCGGTTCCTCTCAGAATAAAACACAGGTGAGACAAATAAAAACCGAAGCCGGCTGCCATTTGCAGAGCAGCACCTTGACGACATCCAGGATAGGAACAATGCCAATTCCTCGCCCGTAATGAAACGAGGACACATTCTGCCCCCCTCCTTAGGATTGTAACATGACCATTTGTCTTTACGGCCATGAGTAATATCACTGACTAGAGTCGTAAATCTTTTAAAAACTCCCATCTCGCTTGTATGCCTATTTAATGATGTCGCCTGACAAATCAAGCTCCCCAGGTGGCTCTCCTTACCGCCAAAGGTCACGCGATGTTATCAAAGCCGTCCCCCCGTACACCAGCCCCGGGTTATTTGCCATTTCAACCCCCTCTTGTCACGAAGAAGGGAATTTGCCTCGCAATCCAAGTTTGGATTTAGCTTCTTCACCACAGGGGCTCTCTATCTGTAACTGGCAGCTTTGTTTCAATAGTGGGGCAAATCCTGCCAGAGCTGAGCCAAACGAATTGCATAAATCGTCAAGCCGTCTAATTAAGGAGCACTCGGTGCCGCATGCCGATGAGAAGGGGGAGCGGCGTGTACATGTCTGGATTTACAGTCATTATCGCTCCCGCTGCAGTGGAGGAGCGCACATAGGCACACGCACAGAGACAGACGCGGATGCGCACACTGACACATACGCATTAACACACAGACACGCACACTGACAGACAGACACAGACACATACACAGACACAGACGCGCACACTTACACAGATGCACATGCGCGCGCGCGCGCACACACACACACACACACACACACACACACATCTAACATGTAGAAGCAGGCCTTCTCTACTAAGGCTTTCACACCATCATGAGCAAACTTGATTGGGACTTAAAACAGCATCCCTCCATTTAGGAGACTAACCCCTCTCTCTGCTGATCCCTCTCTCAACACTTCCATAATGAAGGCCATTATCCCCAGCACAAATCTTTCTGCTTCATTTAAGACCACTCTCTCGGTATCCATCACGGAGCCAACTCCTCTGTGGTCCTCTTGGTGAAACCCAGCCCCCCTCCCCTCTTGCGCCTTGTACACACCGGTGATTTATTCCAATACCGAGTCCCCTATAGTCCGCGACTCCCGCTGTAGCTGCAGGATAAGAAGGCACCTTGAACATTTTCCTTCCCCCACCTTTTCATTTTAATTAAGGCGCCAGTGTTTGAAAGTTCATCAGTCCAGACTGCCTGTCAGCCGGGGTGATTGGACAGAAGTTGAAGGGGGTTGTGAAAGGGCGGGGGCTCTGTGGTTAGAGGGACTGGAGGGGATGGTGGGGTTCATTATTTAGATTTCATGTGGGCATGTTAATAGGCTAGATAAATAAGGTCAACGCGGTGTGTGTGTGTGTGTGTGTGTGTGTGTGTGTGTGTGTGTGTGTGTGTGTGTGTGTGAGTGAGTGTTTGAGAGAGTGGGTGTGTGATTCATTTCCTTCCACCGGTCTAAAGAATGAAAAATAACTCTTCGCCACTAATTGTGTTCAGCGGGGTCTGGTTGTCCTGACGACACTCATCGTTTGTGTTGCGACGCGCTTCCTAATTCCCATCATTCATCTCGTGGACACGAGCGACAAAGTGGAGCGGAGTAGTTCCCGGCTAAGTGGGAGCCATGCGTCTTGATGAGGTGACACGGGGCTAACAACATCCACCCATCTTTATCACCTCTTGGGACCACTCTGGGGGCAACCTGCACTGTTTCCCCAAGACCTGGGGCGGGGCGGGGGGAAGCAAACGACAAAGAGAGATTGAGGGTAAAAGCAAGGGCAAAGGGTGCGAGAGAGCAGCCTGTGGTGGACTGACCCGCTTATTCATTCTCAGCTGGTATGAGGGCAGCGTTCAGTGGGACCACCGATAAGGTCAGGGCGATCGAGTCCCGTCCATGCTAAGAATAAACGTACCGTCGTGTTATTCACTGTACTCATATTGAGCCTTTTTTGAATAGAAGCGCTGAACAAATGCTGCCTGTTATATATTACATGTACTGCAGTGGATTGTTCTCTCTGACTTTACGAGGTTTAGTTATCCGTCAGGAACAGTGTATTGAGTGAAACATCATCCAGAGTGCTGTTGGGTGACAGGGTAAAACTTGTCTTTCTCTGACTCACTCTTACAAGACCTTCTAAATGCTGAATGAGATGCCGGGAAGCGGCTGTCCAGGGCTCTGTGTACTGCGTCATAGAGAAAACAAGCCTGCCCCGGCTTTCTCTGGTGACCAAGGTCACCTCGAACAACACGATTATCTCCAAACCGAGTTAGGCTGCTAAAGTGATGCTCGATGGCAGTTTATTTATCCTTAATATCAGCCTTGTTGCTTTCAGCACGCTTTAGAGGGAATATAGTCTCAAGAATCCAACTTTTGATTAATTATTTAATAGCAGACATGTTGAAATCCAGGGGAACAGACCCTTTACTTTCTCTCAATTTATATTTTTAGACAAATCATGAGGCTGGCAGCAGGTAATTGGCTAACCGCTAACACAAACTTGGCCGGCAGTGGTTTACTTTAGTGGGTGGTTAGGCAAACTAAAACATTTTGTCAGGATTCCAACGTTTCGGAACAGGAAACAAGGCGGAACGCCACTGTGGCGTGTGGGCTGCGTTCCAAATCACAAACTTTATTTTTACCTGTAGTACGTACTGCATACTGTGTGCAACACAGTAGGTACTTTGTAAGGGTAGCTGCGGTATGAGTACCCACTGTTGCTACCCTTAGAAAGTATGTACTGTTGCACACAGTATGCATACAATTGGGACATTCAGGGGATTTCACTGCCCACCTGTATTGGCACCCATCGACCATCGTAGGCTCAATCGATGTGACCCATCTTCTGCTGTGCAGAGGATTGCGGGGAAAAATGGACAAAAAGAGCATGCTGGCTTGCACGATATGAATTGCCACGGGATCTGCAACCACCGGATGTATCACAACATCCTGGTATCTTACATTTAGGGCATTTAGCAGACGTTTTTATTATTTTTAAGCGATTCTAGCAGACTGAAGACTGGTAGTGTATGGGTACTGGAATGCAGGGTGCGTGTGGGTGATGGCTGGTTTAAGCAGCCTCACCTGGCCGAGTTTTGGACTCTGGGGCTGGTTGAGGATGCACACCTGTTGCTCATTGAGTCATCAGTGTGCACAGGTTATGTGTGTGGTATCATCCGTCACCACACACTCACTGAGAGAGAGAGAGAGAGCGAGTGAGAGCGAGAGCGAGAGCGAGAGAGAGAGAGAGAGAGATCTCCTGCATGGCAACATGAAGCACCAGCGTCGTGAATCATCATCTGCAAACCAAACAATAAACAGGCTTCCTACATCACCGGCCTGTTCCCTTTGTCAGGGGAAAGCCAATAAAAGCCAAGGAGATTGAGTGTAGCAACCGACAGCTATTCATCCACACCGTTTAGTTTTTAGTTTCCAAGTTCTGTGCTGTCTCCCCCCCAGAAGTTCTGCTATATAGTAGTACGGCTGGTTCTGAGATTTTTGGAGAAACACTTCACTTTTTTTCATATGATCATCATTCCATTTACAAAGACACAGCAGGGCACAGTTGCATTTCATTACACTGGTTTATTTGCTGGTGTGGAGTAGTTGGTTTAAGAAACCATTCATTGTTTCCATAGCAGCTCAGCACAGTAGCGGAACCTAAAGCAATAAACTGTTGTATTAACAGTCCTGATATCGCTACTGTCCATAATGACAATGTAATAATGTAATATTAAAACACATGCATTTCTTTTAAAGTGAGATAGTATTGGGAAATGTATCGTTGGTAATAAATGGACTTCACATCAAGTTCAATGTTATACCAAATACTGAGATGTAGCTTGCTGTTAGTTTGGCAGTGATGCATAAAAAAAAACAAAGTAAGGAGAAGAGACAACCTAAAAATATGATGTAATTCGATACCGGTAAGTAACAACTTACAACATTTTCTTTCGGCGGTGTTGGTAAAAGAGCCACAGATTGGGTGGGATGGGGGGGGGGGGGGGGGGGGCTGTTCACTATCCAAACCGCCCGCAAAATCCACTTTCAGTCTACTACTCACAATGGGAAGGCGAGATTGGGCTGGAGTAAATGCCTTTCCCCAGAACAGAGAAAAGTGCGGGGGCCTCATCATCCACACTAAAAGCCTTTTTTTTTAGCCCCAGCAGGGCCAAACCCGCAGCCAAGGTCATTCCTTCCTCTCAACGTACGGAGCGAGCCGGCCTGGTGGAGAGATGTCCCTGGGCCAGTACACAACATAC
Organism: Pollachius pollachius; assembly: GCF_949987615.1. Lineage (NCBI taxonomy): Eukaryota > Metazoa > Chordata > Actinopteri > Gadiformes > Gadidae > Pollachius > Pollachius pollachius. Next base: position 15,247,793 of record NC_136950.1, on the reverse strand, counting down.
TCCCATACGAGGAAAATGTGTTTTTTATTAGTTGGACAACTTTAAGTAACGGCACTTCTCTTTATTCTTCCCCCAGTTGCCAAGGTTACTGCTGGACCTAATTATCACAGCCTTTTGTATTAGGGTTGTCCTTGTGGGGGATAGAGGGGAAAGATGGGGATCCAAGCGCTCTATCCCCCAAACTCCCCTACCCCCACCACCTTAACCACCTCCTCCTCCACTTCTTCCTCCTCTTCTTCCTCCACCACCTCCTCCTCCTCTTCCTCCTCCTCAGCCCCAGATGTCATGCATGTAGTTTTTCTGCTCCCCCTCCTCCTCCTCCCCCACCTCCTGATCCGGATCCTCCTCCACCTCCTCCTCCTCTTCCTCCTCCTCAGCCCCAGATGTCATGCATGTAGTTTTTCTGCTCCCCCTCCTCCTCCTCCCCCACCTCCTGATCCAGATCCTCCTCCACCTCCTCCTCCTCAGCCCCAGATGTCCTGCAGGTAGCGTTTCTCCTCCCTCAGTGCGGCCAGTGTCTTCATGGCGTCCAGCTGGTCCAGCTGAAGCTCCGCCCTGATCATCTCCATCAGCGTGTCGTTCACGTCCTTCGCCATGTTCTTTGCATCGCTGATGATGAAGAACGGAGAGCTGAGGTTATCGTGGGTGAGGAAGTCTTATAGCACTCTATTAACTTTTTAGGTCAGGAAAAGCCAATGCTGCTTTTTTTTCTTTCCTTGTTTTCCTTGAAGTGGTACATTGGATCGTCCGCTATGCCACTCGCTTTCAGGCCCAAAAAAACATTGGCTTTTCCTGATCTAAAAAGGTAAGTGAGTGCGGTAAATGCACCCCTTGAGAAAAGAACTGGTCAAAATGTTCCCCGGTATCCAATCCATTTCCTCACCATGAACATCATCATTATCCAGATAATCAGAAGGTCGCCTTCACCCTCTTCCACCTCTTCATCATTATCTTCATCCTCCTCCATACATCTATCACCATCAACTTCATCTCCCTCCTCCACATCTGTACCACTATCTTCGTCCACATCCACATCTTTATAAATGAAATCATTCTCCTCCTCATCTTTTATCCTATCATCATCCTCATCCTCCTCCTCCACCACTTTATCACAATAATCACCATCATCATCATCATCATCCTCATCCTCCTCCTTATCACAATCATCAACATCCTCATCCTCCTCCTTATCACAATCATCAACATCATCATCCTCATCCTCCTCATTATCACAATCATCAACATCATCATCCTCATCCTCCTCATTATCACAATCATCAACATCATCATCCTCATCCTCCTCCTTATCACAATCATCAACATCATCATCCTCATCCTCCTCCTTATCACAATCATCAACATCATCATCATCATCATCCTCATCCTCCTCATTATCACAATCATCAACATCATCCTCCACCTCTTCATCACCGTCACCCCCATCCTCCTTCACAGCTTTATCACCATAGCATCCTACTCTTCTTCTTTATCACCATCATTATCATCATCCCTCTTCTCCACAGCTTTACCACCAACATCATCATCCTGCTCAACCCCTTTATCACTATCATCACCCTCCTCCTCCTCCTCCATGGCTTTATCACCATCTTCCTCCACCGTATCTTTATCACCACCATAACCATTCCCCCCCAGCGCTCTGGTGCGGCCGTGCTCACCCGCAGACGTAGAGACGGGCGTTGTGCCGCAGCAGGAGCCGGCTGACGCGCTGGCTGTGGAGCAGCAGGTTGTGTTGGACGTATCTGGGGCACGCCGGTGGCGGCTGCGAGACGGCGGGCACCGCCTCCTCCCCTGCCGCCGTGGCATCTCTGGAGAAGCACAGCTTGAGATGCGTCAGAGTCCCGCTGGACACAAAGCCCTCCAGCTCCTCTCTGGGGAACCGAGGGGAAGGGAAGGGAAACACAGCGAGACAAGCAGGGGAAGGGGTTCAGTGGTTAGGCGACAGCATCCACAACATGGATGTATTTTTTGTGACAAGGGTGAACATGAGGGGGTTTGAAGTGAGTGAACGTGGGGGAGCAGGTGCGTTAATTAACACCGGGACGTCGGTCTTAAGTGGCGCTCACTTCGTCTGGAGCGCTGCTTTGACGACGTCGTTACACATCAACACTCTCACACATGTACGCCCTATTTTCCTGGTGAGACGCGGTCTACGACGGAAGCATTCAGCTTTCCAGAGTGGTTCGTGGAGATGCCTCGCAGCGCGTTTGAAGGTACATAACCCCCCCACTCCTTATCTAGTTTCCTTAGCGAAAACAAAAAAGGTGAGAAAAATCACGCCTCGGTAGAACATTACTCTAGGCAACAAACAAAAAAAAAAAGGGTCAAAGCAAACTGCTCAACCACCCACCGACGTTTCGTAATAAAACAGGACGGAGGGTGGCAAGGTATCACTTAAATAAGAAAATACGAAATCAAACCAGGTTGAGTCACAGTAACATTTCTTCTTTTTTTCCTACTATTAATCCTTCCAGGCCTGTAACCTTTGGTCCCAAGCGGGGAGCTGGACTGCCAACATGAACTCCCCGGTGGGTTTTTCGCCAGCGCTTTGCTTGCTGCTGATTCGGAAGTGGGGAGGAAACGACCAAGGCAGATAGCGAGAGAGCAAAAGTTTGGGGAGCCTTAGTTAAAGAAGCAGCTGGGAACAGCTCACACACACACACACACACACACACACACACACACACACACACACACACACACACACACACACACACACACACACACACACACACACACACACAGCTCAATGTGCCCACCTCCTCCTACGCACACCCTCATCTCAGAGCGCAGACATACAGACAGACAGACACACAAACACACAGCAAGGATTTGCCTTAGGAGTGTGTTTTGAAGCAATCCTCAGACTCAGGTTTGTTTTAGCAACTTTTGGAGGCCACAGTCTAAACACCGGGTTGCGTTTGTTCTCCAACAGGTCTTTATGTCGGGAGAGAGAAACACTGCACAAGAGATAACCATGAAAATCTCAAGTTTTCAAGTCACCTCACGTTTCACTGCATGAAAAAAAACACACGAGATGAGTGTCGAACAAAGAGGATTAGGAGAGACGGAGCGACCTGAACCACTAGCCTGAGAGGTGTGGAGTGGGGTCGCACCCAACGATGCCAGCCTTCCCTGAGAGGGACACGTTGGACTAATGGCTCGCTTTTACAAAACCATAACAGTTTCGGGGGAGCTCTGGAAGGGAAGCCTGCCAGGTAGCCCGGTGATGTGTTTATACAGAGAACAGCACACGGCAATGTGGCTAGACTGCTAATGAAGGAGATCTCATGCCGTCGCATTTTCCTGGCAGCCTGAAGATACAGTCCATGGAGCGAGGGAGGAAAAACTGGAAATAAACCCTTCACAGGGGAGAGAGTCACAGAGAGACTGAGAGACATGGAGACTATTTTTGACGGGAGGGTAATATTTGAGCAAGCTTTCGACTACAGATGTTAAATACAGAGGGGGGGGGTGAATGGGGTTGATTTTAACTTGACACTTTTTTACTTTTGCTTTGGAAACACAAGAGGGTTCATTACATCCTGTCTCACGAGTCCGTTGTGGCGACCGCACGCTATTTATAACCTGGTTGAAATTCAACGGCCCACTTATTCCCCACTGGTGACTTTTTATTTTTAAGGATATGGATATGGGGACAATGAATAATGGCACAAAAGTATGCAGGAACACACACACACACACACACACACACACACAGTCTTCCTGGTTCCAGGAAGTGGAACGTCACACAGCATGGGCACTACCATGTCTTTGGTCAACACTGGGAAGGGGGTTTGCGTTTGATGGGACAACATTTGTGTGGTGGTGGGCGAGGCCCTAAAGAACAATTAACAGGAACCGTGCTGAACTGTTGGGGTTGTTTTGGATTTAAAGGTTGCTCACTCAATGCCATTTCAGCTCACTCCCCTTCAGCATTTCAGTTTAATTCGAGGTTCGATTTGATTGCAGCAAAAGTGGTGATTGGATTTGGGCGGCGCTCGCCGTGTGTCAAGCTTTTTCCTTCTTATTAATGCCAAATCACAATAATGGCATTTGATTGTGTCTCGTGCCCAACAATCAGGAATCTACTTTGCTCTACCAAGGTCATGCAAGGCGTATTAACATCCAGCCACACAAATACAAAGTAGTAACTTATTTGGAGGCCAAGCCGAGTGGCTTATGACCACATTGGCGATGCACTGCGTGAATTAAAAGATGTCCCTGAGCACACTTCAGGGCACAAACGTCACCGATATCATCTTCTGAATGTCCCTCCTCGCCATGGAAACGGCCAACACCACTCTGCCCAGCATATCCAACAATGACGCCTGTGTTTGTACAAAGCCTGAACCAAGCAATCCTTCATTCTGAAAGTAAAGTCACATTTGTACACGTCTGTGTTGATAAATGAGGCAATGTGTAACAATTTGGAGAACGCATTGTTGCATACACGGAGGGAAAAGTGCTGCGAGGCGTGCGGTGTCATTAAAAAGACAAGGTCTTGATGTAATCCCCATAATCACCACCAAACCCAATTTGTCACTACTTAACATCTTTACTCATGGAACCTTAAGCGTGCCTTGCGCATTTGAGGCAGGAGAACCACCATTTATTACTCATGTGGAAGTATCAATACCTTGATAAGAAAACAGCACCCCTTCAGTAAGATAAAGGCCAACCTACCCTGGAACCAGTGTGCCGGTGGTCCAGTTAGGATTGTCCCATTTCAAATCAGGTTTCCACTTCTAACTTAATGTATGCATGTCGTTCATAAACGACATACATTGCAACAAATGAATCTGTGAAGAAAAAATATTGGAAAAAACTCATTGCATAAATCTTTAGAGGAATGCTGCGGGAAAGTTGAAAATGTCCATCAACGAACGTATAAAACAATAATAATAAAAAAAGGTATCGAAGCAGGATTCTCCCCCTGCATCCTTTTCCCTGGCAGTCTGGGAGGAATTCCACTCCGCCAAACACACATCGTTTTTTTTCGGCATTTCATCAAAAACGGAAAGAAAAGGGAAAAGACCAAAACTCTTTGCCCGCTTTACGAGGGCTGCCACAATGAATATATCCATAAAGAGACGGAGCATTACGGCTTTGTCAATCCGCACCCCCCCCAAACACTCTCATCGGTATGTGTATGGTGGCTCTATGCAAATGAGTGTGTGTCCCGAACAGCCCGTTAAAAACACAGCGGCAATCAATCTCACCTGAATAGGTAATCCCCGTCTTTGTGGCGGCAGCCAAAGAAGAGCCAGGTCTCGCCGAACGCCACGTCGAGGCTGTCTCGCCTCTCAATTTCCCTAGGAAAAAGATACGTAGAACTATAAAGAACAATGGGTTCCAGGGGATAATCAATGCAGACAGAGGGCTGCAGAGAGTAAACGGCAGCAGCGCTGCCATTAATTGTCTGTAATAAGAATGAAGGGAACGCTGGCAATTAGCGGATGAATCATCTCAGTGTGTGTGTGTGGGGCGATGAGGACATTAACACCAAGTCGTTAACTCGCACCCAAACAACAACAACACGGGAGGCCGTCCCCCGCCAGCGGCTTGAGGGAGGTGGCACTTGGGAGGCCAGTCCACAGTGTGTGCGTGCGTACACGTGTCTTTGTGTGTGTGCACGTGTTTGTGCGCGCACGTGTATGTGCACGTGTGAAGCCGCACACTTGAAAAAAAATAGAAATAAAGGACGACTCAAATGTCGAATGGAAACGTGATTCCTCCCATTTGTGTGCGAAGGTGCGTGTGTGAATTTGGCAACTCTCCCAGAGTCCTTTGCAGCAAGTAATGCTGGCGCGATGACACAGTGGAGCCGTGGCGCTTTTTATGAAGCAATCAGTCACATGACCCTTTAATGGTGGGAAGGCTTTATCTGATACCCCCATCTGGGGAGGAGGAAGGAGGGGGGAGGGAGGTAGTTGATGGGAGGAAAGGGGGAGGAGAGAGGAGGGCGCGCGGGGGAAAGATCTGCCTCCCCGGAGAGACATGGAGATTAGGCTCCGTATGTTGGGCCGCTGCGTCTGCAGGATAGGCTACGGCGCCCTCTGTCGGGGGGGGGGGGGGGGGGCAGGCCCGCTCACCCGGAGATAGAGCACCACTTTGTTTGCCTTTTTACTTCCACAGCGCTTTCTTTGCGCTCGTAAAAACACCCAAACGGATATTGTTTAGGATGGAGCTGTATGCACCCCAACCTTCACTCCTCCACCTATTAACACTGCGCGGTAAATAAAACAAACACCGCTGATCCACTGGGAGGGAGAGACACCAAAGAGTGAAGAGTAGAAGAGACTAATTCATCCGATTAGTAGGAATGTTAAGGCAGAGGAAGTTTGTTATTCACCTACGGAGGGGGAAAGGTGAGAAGAGGGTGGGAGGGGGAACGAGAGGAATGGGGGGCAGAGCTCCCTTCAGTCCAGACCCCTCCAACCATTAGCATCAGGGAAGAGTTGCCTCTGATCTACAAACAGCCTGGAGTAAACTCATTTCGGTTAGGCACCTCTGCCCCATCACCCCCCTCCCCCCCCCCCCCCTCTCTCTACCTGACTCCCTCTCTTCAACTCTCTCGCCTGCCCTGGAGGGATCAATACCAATATGAAAAACCTGGATCCCATTCTGAGCAGACCACTCTGGCCTCCCTCCCTGCATACAAATCAGATCGCAATGCATACCCACGGTGGAAATACAAAACACACACACATAGACACACACACATATATAAATTAGAATGTAGCACCGACGCCAGGGGAAGAACAGAATGTGCGAATGTGGAACTCTATTTGGTGTCCTGGGGGACGTTTGCCTCTCAGCGGCGTTCAGATGAGCGCCGGGTGGTAGAGGAAGGGAGAGCGGGAAGCACGCTGGGCCCCGAGGACCAGACAAACACAGTGATTATCGCTCGTGGTCTCGCGTCCACCATCAGTGGCATGAATGACGTTGGCAGCTCAGCGGGAAAAGGATTCACTCTTCCAAGGCCCAGCGGAAGCAGAAACAACAACAACGACTAAACCGAAGACAAACAAAAACAACGCAAGTTGCTAAACAACGCTACTCCGGGCTTAATCAGCGGCTTGTGTTGCCGCAAAATGATTACTCCCATTTACAAGCTTTCTCCTCTACCCTCCCGCATGTTGAATTTAAATCACATTCAGGCAAATACAGGAGCAGCAACACAGGCTATAATTGTAATCAGCTGTCTGGTTGGAATGATAAATGGAGACCTGTTGTTTGTTTATGCTCGTTCACACTGCGATATTGAATGTGCTAAGCCCTTCGCCTGAGCTGACTTAAACAATGTTACGCGAGAGACAAGTTTCTTAGGAAGCTTGTTAGTGAGGCAGCGCAACGCCTTCCCCCACTTTTTTTATCTGTTCCCAGATTTCTACATCTGGACCTTTAGGGAATTATTTTCCGCACGTTCCATTCCTCAGCCTCGATAGAGGCTAGACCAAAGTAATCGATGCCAGACGCTCCCAGAGTGCACTAAAAGCATCACAGGTGCCACCATGGGTGGCTTTGATCACATGCCAGGCCTTCTATTGCACCTGATGCCGGCGGTACGACAGAGTTTTGAAAGCAGTGGCATCGATTAACAGAGGAAGGTGGTGAAGGCCGCGCTACGGATTTATCCTACGGAGGACAGGATCGAAACCGTGCCGCGTGTTGTTGTCATGCCGACCGGCCTTGGGTCGGCGCATGTACAGCATCCCGCTGACAAGATGGGGATTGTTATCTCTTATCGCACAGCGGAATCAGAGGCTTTGTTTGGAAGCTCAAGTTCTCTCAGGTTCTGTTGCATGCTGGTCCCCCAGTGACAGGTCCTCACTGACAGCCGTCGCTACGATACGCAGCTGGCCGAGAGAGAGAGAGAGAGAGAGAGAGAGACAGAGACAGAGACAGAGACAGAGACAGAGACAGAGACAGACAGACAGGGAGCGGGCGAGCAACAGACCGACAAAGAGAGAGACACAGACAGAGAGAAATAGAGACATAGTGGGTGGGCCCATATAGCAAAGCGTTGAACCCTTATTACATTGCCTGCATGTGCATATTCAAGCTTGATGCACATCTCTCCATCAGGCCTACCTGTTGTTCAGCATGCGCCAACTTTGTAGCAGCTTGCATTTTATGACCAAGAAATTTCTTTCTGATTTCTTGCCCGTATAATACCTTCTGTTAGACGCCAATATAGATCGGCAGCTGCAAGCATTAAATGCCACATGTCATTTGGTTTATTTAAACACAACTCATCTTTATGTTTGTACCCAACTGAAAAACATCCCTCCCCTCCCTTCAGGCATACCCCATATGCTTTCATATATGCAGTCGCTGCCACAGGAATATTGTCGTACCAGGGTATGTCGGCATGATGGTGGGGCCCTGCGATCGGCCTTTACGAGTTTCTTTATTTGTTATTGTTGAGCCTGCACTGTAATTTAGAGGAGTACTAGCATTATGTTGTCTAGCAACAACTAGTCACGTTAGAAAAACTACAACACCATACCGGATCTAGCTACACCGGAAACAAAACCACAAGCACGCCGCACAAACTTGTTGGGGCAAGCAAGGATACGGAGCGGGTGAAAAACTCCTTAAAAGTGTGTAAGTGTGCGTTTGTTTCTGTGTCACTCTGTTCGAGCCTGCACGAGAGATCAATGTTGTTATTAGCTGTTACGTCTTTCTGACCAATCGCAGTTCAAGGCCCACCTGGGCTGTACCACTCCGGGAGGGGCCGCTCAGTTACTCCCCTGAAGACAAAATCGACTTGGTTGCGACGTTGACAGTTTGTGAGATTTGCGTCTGCTGAGTGATTGAGAGTTGCGGACGCACAGCTCAGGCTGCCGGAGGGTGCTGCAAGGAACTTTTATAAACGCAATATTGTTATCCCGCAGTAATCAGCCCCAAAACGTTAACGGCCCACCGGGAATTCCTCAGACTCTCCCGATTATCACTCCGCCACCGTGTGTGTGTGTGTGTGTGTGTGTGTGTATGTTATTCGATAGCCTGGTAATGTGTATAGGCCTACGTACGGTAGGAATATTCATACTGGTTTAATAATAAATGTTATTTCCCATCTTTGTTGAGCAAGAGTTTTGTTCGAAAGTTCAGTGATTGAAACAAATAAAAGCCTGGGCTATTGAGGTTTTACGGTAGGCCTGCCATTGTCATCCACCTACCCAATGTCAAGTGGACCGGGTTAAATTCACTGCGGGTCTCTCTTCTTATATCCCTCTTACCAAATATATTTTATAACTGTCCTTCTCAACACTCTCGGATCTCACTAAAAGGCTAGCAGCACAAAATCAAGGGATATTTAGAATAGAAAAAAATGTGTGATTAATCGCGAGTTAACTATGACATTAATGCGATTAATCGCGATTAAATATTTTAATCGCTTGACAGCACTAGTCGTAATGCAAAGCCTATTTACCTCTGACTAATTTGTTCTGTTCCTGACCTTTCAGGAACTGTTCCTGACCTTTCAGGAACAGAACACCTGTGCGTAAACACACACCTGTGTTCATACGTATTCAAATGCCACAGGTTCCCTGTGTTGCACCACTGAAGATGTCATTGTGAATCAAATCAATCAATGTAGATTACGAGCAAACTGAATCAAACCGTTTCATCACGACCAAAGTCAACAGCACGTCTATCACAAGCCGCCCGTCAAGTCGGATTGTGTTATTGCTACGCCATGGCTTCTTCAAGAGACTTCTACTAGAGAGGACCAAACCATAAAATACAATTCAATGAAAATACAAAGTACTAATGAAAACAAAAATAGACGCTAAATGCACATGTTATGTACATCATTATGTGATTACAGGCGTGTCGGACGATGTTTCAGTACACAATGTGTTTGTTTATCGCAGTCTGTGCATGTATGTGTACATGTGTATGGGTGACCACCTGTGTATGTACTGTATGTACACAATGTTATTAGTTTTAACAGAAGATACTTTAAGGCAAAGGCAAACCTCCTTTGGAAAAACAAAGTCCATCTTATTTTATTCACCGCCACCATGATATCATCATTCAGCAATGGATCCCTCAGACTACAACCCACCGGTACACTTTCCTCAGGTTGTCGACACCATCAAAGCGCTGAGCCAAGCATCACCACCGACAGAAGGGGTAGGAGGGAGGCCTGCATTATGCAGGTCACCAACCAATTGACGGAGCTCCACATTGACACAGAGAGTGTTAAATGAAATACCTCTTCAACTAGATATTCTGCTCAACTACCTCCCTCCAGTGCGTTCCACCGCCCATATTATCCACCAACCTTTACTTCAATCTCCCCATCATCCCTCGTGCTAACCAACAAGGCAGAGCACCTGCATTGCTGTGGGCATCCAGTACAGCTGCCCCCCCCCCCCCGCCCTGCCGGCTCAGCCTGCCAGACCGGCTTCACCATAGGAGCCACCTGCACACTGCACCAGATGCCCTCGCCTACAGTCAAGCTCCGGTAGACAGCGACCACTTCCACCACTCCACCTCTGCTTGACAGACACCAGCATCACGCCAGCTGCACTCTGCTCAGCTCCGGCCGTTATTCCCCCTGACCAGGCCACAGCCACTTCTAGCTCCAGCTGCGAGCTACGGTCCACCCGTTCGGCCATCTTGGCCACAGCCAGCTCTCCCTCTTGCCCGGTTTAACCACCAAGTAAAGGCGACAGCCTCCATTTCTGCTCCCCGAGAGGGGTTTGCTAGCAAGGCAACAGCCAGCCAGTGAAGTGTCTCCTGCTCGACAGCAAATCTATTCTATGATCCTGCATCAGCTCTCCCCCCCAGTCTGCACCTTGCTACCCTCAGGTCGGACCGGCAAATCGTACACTGACCCTATCATTCGCAGAATCATGGAAATGGCTTTTGACATCAGCCTACAGTAATCCTAACACAACGCCTCAGCTCCAGGAGGAAGATGAGGAAGACGCTTAAGACAGGACTTTAAAGCCTTCTTGGCCCACATGGGGATTTATCTGAGGACCTCAAATACCAGTTATTGGTTGATCACCTTAGGCCAGGCCTATTCAACTGGCGGCCTGCAGATGATTTATCAGAACAATCAGAATACATTTTCCCCTTGCTGGGTTCTAAGCAAGATGGAGAGCCTGTTAAATCTCCTCCAATAGGAAAGTTTTTTAACTGCTTTATCCCTCCCCTACGACCTAGCCTCTCTGTGCGTGCGCCAACAAGTGTCTCTGCTTTTGCTACACGTTTGAGGACTTAAATCTTGCTATCCACATTGAGGAGGTGCAAGGCAGGCGGTGTGGCGGTATGGACTCAACTGTAAAATATATGTTTTTTGTAAATTGGGTCCAAAGACCAAACGTTTGATCTGCAACGAGGCAATCGCAGTAACACAATAATACAATCTGAGGAGCACAGCATCACTCAGCCTCAAGGGAACTTATCCAAAGGGCTCGGATGCTCTTTGAATCAAAGCGCAGAGGCTCACTCTGAATTATCAACAGAGGGTACAGGTCGTGTTCGCAACAAGAGAGGAGTACCATAGCCTCACTCCATGGTGCATGGATTCTTGGTAAGAAAAATATAACTTTTGTCCCATTCTTAAACAGTGAAAGACTGCAAGCCAGCTGTCCTTGAAGATGTAGTGACTGATAAAGTGAACAACATAAATTTGTCTTAGAAATACAAATGTCTGATCACCTGATCACTTGTTGCTGAATTGATTTATGGCAGATGCCATTTATTTTTCTTGTTAAATCGAATAATATGAATTGAATTAACAATATGTTTTTGTTTCTTTTTAAATACATTTACAATACATTAAGAACACAGGTCTATCTAGAAATGTTTGACTTAACATTTTGAATAAACAGTATTCACAGTTATTTATGTTAACATAAATAACTGCTTAAATGCAATAAATATTTTTTTTATATACATTTAAAATTATAAATTTCAATAATATGGCCCCTTTAAAAAAGCAGTTGAATAACCTTGCCTCAGGCTGCCTACTGCTTATCACTTAGCCAAGAGGCACATATTACACATTAGTGTAATGTAATGATTTACCCCCTGGCTAATTTCTTCTGTTTCTGACCTTCCAGGAACCGCACATACAGACGTGCACACACCTGCACACACCTATGCTTACACACACACACACACACACACACACACACGTGTTCATTCATACTAAAATGTCCCACCTACCATCTGATGCACTACTGAAGACTTCCCATGTCATTGGGAATTAAATTAATAATAAATAAATTGAATCTGCATCCTTTCTCTGACCGGAAATTAGGCCTGTTTCATCGTGACCAGGGTGTCATACATAGCACGTCTATTCCAGTTACTAAATAAATAGTTGACTTTGTTCAACATGGCATCTTCCTCTCTACTAGTATTTATTTTTTATTGTTAATAAAGCCAAAAAATAGTATTCAATGTTATTTCACCACCAAGGACATGCATAATTACTGGCCTTTGTTAAGAAAAAAGTTACACTTGGCTAGGTTTGGAATATATTTATCCATGCTAAAATGAGAAAAATTCGAAAAACTTTTAATGAGAAAAGTCGGTCTATCAGATTTGGACAGTAATATATGGGTACCGGTGTGATGACCAAGAGCTGTACCGGTATCAGTCCGCGCCACTCCCACGTCCACCCAGGTACGGGTGTCCCTGTGGCACGTCTTTGATCTCTGCCGCTGATTGCGGCTGATAGGTACTCCGGCAGCATGACCGGGTCACTTCCTGATCGTGTCAGCGGTGGCACGGGATATTGCCCGGGAGCCACGGTTCCAAGCGCTCCCTTCTGACCCGGAGATGACCAGACAGCTCCTTCTGGTAAGTGAGTAAGTGAGTGGAGAGCTCTCCGAAGACGTGCAATTCCCTTCTGGCGTCACGTTGTCACCAGTGAGCCGTGATCACACTCTCGATGACACGGGCAACGAGTGTCAAGAGCTTCTCAACGGGGTCACGGGAATTTACTTTTAGAAGCTAAGAGGATTTTTTTGGGGTCTCCAAACTCACTCACTCGAGAGGGAAAAAAATTGGTCGAGCTACCTGACCTCATGTGATCCTGGCCAGTATCAGTCTCCTACGCGGTGTGTGGTTAAGTTGTAAACCATCGTGCACGTTTAAGATGTACACGTTTTTATCGAACAAAGTAATCCAATGTACTTGAAAACATATCTAGTCATCCAACATTCCACGTCTCAGTCAGATGAGGCCACGACCTGGTCAAATAGGAGGAGGAGGGTGGGTGGGTCGGGGGGATCGGGGTTGTGGGCGGGTCGCGGCCCACAGTCGATACGCCCGCTCAAACTCCTCCACAATTACTGGTAATGATTTACATTAACCGCTTGCCTCGTCGCCCGCTGAAGTCTTTACGTTAGAATCAATATTCATCCGTGCTCGAGTTTGACCCGCGCTCCGACCACTGCGCTCTGAAGCCCCGACACGGGAATTGATGGAGGGGGTGATCCTGGGTTTATTCCCATAGAGGAGACGCGGCGCTTCTGAAACGATCCCTGATGTGATCGCAGCCGCGCCGGGCAGATAAACCGTTGGAACCTACTTGACCTAGACGTGCCGTTATGCAAGACCGCCTGTGATGGGAGGAGGCTTAAGAACAACAAGCTGCACTTAAGGGCCCTGCTTCAGTGTTTGGATGTTCAAGCTGTCATCCAATGATATTGGATTTCACGCTGGAATAATTCTCTTTGGTTCTGGTGCTGGTGCTTGCTTACCGTCCACCCTCGCGCGGTGAACTTTTCAACGCCCGCGTTGTCTACTGCGTCGCTACATTATAAAGAAAACAGCACCTGCCAGATCGGCAGCCAACTATCGTATCCTTTTGTTAATTAAGTGGACAACTTTTCATGCATTTAATGTGGAACTAAAATAAGCCCACACAAAAAAATAAAAAAGGATAGTCAGAAATTAACAAACATAACAACCCCCACCACAGGAATGGTACCGTGCAACTACTGCTATCTTCTGGGACAGCATTATTTTTCTCTGAATTAGCCATTTTATCTGATGGTTTTGTTAATTTGCACATTGCCCATGTGCTTATGTGTGCTACCGTTACGCCTTCATTACCACTGGGGGATAAATAAAGAACCTATTTCCATCGATCGGGTGTGTAGTGTGGAGACTGTAGTGTGGGGTATGAGTTGAGGTACCTTTGCTGCAGGAAGCCGATGAAGGGGGCTACCCCTGTGCCCGGTCCCACCATGATCAGGGGCGTGGTGGGGTCCGTGGGGGCGTGGAAGGTCCCGCTCGCTCGCATTCTCACGTGGATCTACGGTCGGAGATCATTGCAGAGCGTTTAGACTAATGAGACCCATTACCGTGATCATCCAGAATCCATACTATTCCATTAATGCAAAAGCCTTTACTAATGGCTTACCTGACCAACACTGATGGCAAACCTAGAGCCAGAACGTTTGGTTCACACTGCTGTTTATTATTCAACCATGCACACAACAGCTTAGATTTCCCTTTGGAGTGATGTGCGAGAAGGAAATCTTGAGGTTTTTTTCTTCACAAAGAAAGTTAAGAAGCTGAAATGAAGGCAAAGACAAAAGCGATGGCATTTTCCTTATTCTAATGCCATTTGCCTAGGCATTTCAGTACACGTTTTCTTTTTTTTTGGTTCACTAGAAATACCACTGAATACACAATGTCTGGCATTCTCCAGACATAATTCACCAGAGGGCCTCTTAAGAATGTCATTAACGGAAGACAATACAAACTAAAAACTGCTTGTGTCTGTATTTTTCTGACCTGGTTGAGAGACTAGCGCGTTGGCTGAAGAGTAGGTAAGAGAGAGCGAGCACGGAGAAAACAACAATGTCCAGAATCTGCAAGCCTAGTCTGCAGTAAAAGCAACGAAGCGTCTGGTTTTAGATTGCATGGGTTCTTAAGCCAAAAGCACCGCTGACGTAACAACCTCTCTGGGCCCTCTGCATCCACCCAATCTGCCTACATGGAAATAAGGTCCTGGGCCAGTGATCCGGCACGCATCGAATGCCGATGAACACTCTCAGTCCTACACGCTTCTGCCTCTGTCGTTTCAATTCTTACCTGTGGCAGCTGGGCTTGCCCGCATGATGACTCGTCGGTCCCGGGACACACCAGGATGGGGGTGACCAGGTCCGCCAGCCAGCCGCTGCACAGACCCCGCCGGCCCTTGGGTCGCCCGGGGCATGCTGGGAGCTCCACCACGGTGAAGATGAAACGCAGCCTCCCGGGGTGCCTGAGAGTGGAGCTAAATCAGAGAGAGAAGGATGTCACCAGGTGTGTGTTATGGGTGACATGTATATATATATATAAAGCACAAAAATAGAGGATGAAATGAAGAGGTCAATTCGGAAAACAACCTCCTGAAGGCTTGTGTAAATAGTTTAAAAGAAATCACACACACACGCACGTGCCGTACACTTCTGAGCCGTACAGAAGGTAGCCAAGAGATGATGTCGTCCAGGGACGACGACGGCGGCCGACACACCAGACGATACTTCCAAAACAAACGCCTGTCAATTTGTTCCCACTTAAGAGATACAACTGGTCCGGCCCTCCCACCTTCTTCCTCTGTCTCTCCCACCGTCTCCTGCCTCTCTCGCCCGGGTTCTCATTACAAGAGGAAGCACTCTCATCCCTCACTCTCAGAGTTCCACTGGGGGCATCCATTGACCACAGCATCAATAATGCAGGCTCAGTGTCTCACCACCTGATCTGATAAACCACGAGTCACCACCATCCCTCCCCTTGAATCTCTGCTACCGCTCTCTAAAATACGAGCGCAAGAGAGGAGATCGAGCTAATGAGGGGCGCTGGGAGAATTCTGACAGTGCTTTGGATGCACTTAAGATCCGTGTGACGCAAGACTTTTTTCAAAGCCAACGTAATGGTGGAACCTGCTATACCACAACCGCTGTGCTGCAATTCAAAGCAGACCTCCTCGTATTCATAGGGCTTTCCATCGTGCTTAATTATGGATAGCCTAAAATCTAAAAAAGAAAAGACGCTATTACAAATGGATGCCCATCATCAACTTACCTGGCTGCTGAATACGGCCTAGGCTGCA
Source organism: Pollachius pollachius (assembly GCF_949987615.1). Lineage (NCBI taxonomy): Eukaryota > Metazoa > Chordata > Actinopteri > Gadiformes > Gadidae > Pollachius > Pollachius pollachius. Next base: position 15,231,688 of record NC_136950.1, on the reverse strand, counting down.
GTTTCGGCAGATGCTCTGAAATATGAAGCACAAGCCCCGGCATACATCATCATGAGTCGTTAGGCAACATCGAAGAATTAATAACAGACAGGAGAGCACCAAGAACAAATTCCTAATATCAACCTCACTCCCGACCAGCAGCCATCACCCTGAGGTGCATTTGGAGGACACCCTTCTATATTTACATCAGGGCGACTGAATCCCAAGTGTTCATATGTCTGTCCCGTGGGCAATGGACCTTTTTGCAATGTCGAACCGTGTAGGTGGCCTGTTTCTCAGCAGCATTCAGTCGCTGCTGCATACCTATAGAAATGGCAGCACATGAGAAATATGTATAATCCTCGCACCGCCCTCTCCCCTGCATTAAAGCCCCATTTCAAGGGAGTCAAAGTCAAGTGCAAGAAAAACAGTCTTATCCAATTTGTTATGCTCCGTCTGCTAATAATTACTCAATGATAAACAAAACTGTTTATAGTATAGTCATGCCATATGTATAAAGCTGGGTCTTTTTCGGTTCACTAAGGCTTTTAGGAAGACTGCCAGCTGTATTAAATCCCTTCTCTCCTTCACTGACACCTAAACAGTTCAGGGCGTTACAGGGGTAGATACCCACTTTGACACGTGAATCATACATTCTTTCTCGCCCTCTTGCAGATGTGTTTAATAAATTATGGATTTGGGCAACATTTTACGGGAAGGATTTAAACGAATGGTTAGCCAGATAAAAATTCCCAGGGGGTCGGTTTTTAAAAGGATAAAGGATAGTTCATTTAAAGCTACAGAAGAAAATGTCAGCAGTTCACAGCACGTTGTGATGTTACACGGTTGGGATGACTGTATTTTTACTTGAACTTCCATTCACTAATTGAACAAGTTCCCTGGTGAGTGACTAACCCATACATCTCACACTTTTGAAAAGGGAGGGCTTCAACTGTTTATACCGAGATCCAAGGTAAGATAAGAGTGTAGAAAAACACACAGAAGGTTGTCTGCTCAGAAGGCCCGCAAGGTATGGATCAACACCAAGGGAAATTCCTTTTTTTGTATTTCTAATCCAACTTCCAAGACCACTCATTTATTTATAATGAGTAGTCGATGTTTTGTTATAAAACCACAAACAAGGCACCAAGGCATCTTGAAAGTAACGAAATCTCTCTGGACAACCAATCCCACCATCTTCCAGAATAGTGCTCAAAAACAGACAATTTTGCACAGCAGTTGGCCACGTGGCGTGCTTGTTAACTTCAGGCAGAATGTAGAGCAGCAACTCGTTCGCACTGAGCAACCCAAAGTAATGGAGAGCCATCCATCACCAGTCTGCATCAGCGCACCGGTGATCAGTAGGATGAAACCGCCGGTAAGTGTGACGCATGCCCCCCGAAGAACACTAGTTATAGACTCTGGTCACAGAGTCAGACTATATTCAAAGACAAGTGGCAATCATTTGAAACAGCCTTTGAAATGACCCATTTGGGACATCCACAGACGTGGTATTCATTTTGACTGCAAAACATGAGAACTTAGGTTCTTCGTTCTACATCTGAATACGATTCAGTAATAACTTTATCTGACGAATCTACACATCCATCTATATATATATATATATATATATATATATATATATATATATATATACATACACACATATCTCTATCGATATATAGATATCTATATAGCTATATATCTTTATTTATATATAAAGACACACACACCTTTTCCAGAAGGTGTAATATTCCTTCATCTATAAAGAAGGATACTATAAAGGATGGAACTAGTCCAAAGGCAGTGTCATCCAAGCGTCTGTTGGGAGTAGAAATGAAAAGCGTGAGCTTGAAAAAAGACTCTGTTCCCCAGTGATGGTACGTGAACACTGACCACATTTTTATGCGACAAAACTCCATGAAACATGACAACGCGGCGGTGGCTGCAGATCCCGTCCAAAGCAGATATTTAATCCCCATCTCACACCTAACGCTTTTCCCGTTCACACCTGACTGGCATCTGGCCATGGACATCTGGATGTGCACGCCTCCTCGCCCTCACTATTTACGGTTGGGTTGGGGGCATATACCTGAGTGAACACTGGTCAACAAAAATACCCCGTGCCTTACGGCTCAGGCTAATGAAGCACAAACGCGCCCGGTGACGCGCTAATGTACCGCAGTGGTGACACGCAGGGTCAGCCCTGGCCATTAACCCACGGCTCCTGGACGACCCTCCGTACTCGGCGTCCTTGGAGAAAGTGAGCCTGCCCCCCCCCCCCGATGAAAAGTCACCCCAGCTCCGGCGCCCCCCTGCTACACCCCGACGTCAGCCTTGCCGCCAACAGCTGTTGCCCTGCGGAGCCCTGCAGCAGAGGATGAGGAGGTCCTGAACGCGACTTCTGCATCGGTTCACCTCTGCGATAGGACAATGGAAAGGGGGGAGAGGGAGGGTGGGGGGTGGGGGTTGGAGGAAGGTGCTGCAGTGTGCAAGTGAGGTGACAGAGGTTATCCAACATCAGGAAGGCCTAGTAGTGTGACACAGCTCTTTTTTAGTTTTCTTTATAATTGAACTTCTACATAATAGCATCCAGCTAATTTCACTGTCGAGTAGTTCTCGGCCTGAGCGTATTAGATCCATACTCGATGACTATCTAATGAAGTGATGGAAACCTTTATCGCCACGTATATAAATATTTGAGTTGGAGGGTTGAAGTAGCGATGAGACTAATGATGCACGGTACCGAGGTAAGCCCAAGAGTCCAACCATATGTACAAGCTTGCAGCGGCGACAAGAACTAACTGCAAACTCTCTTCGTACTATACAGCGCTTTTCAAACCACCAGGTCACGGAGAGTGCTTTGCCAGCTCTACTTTACAATACCACTATACATACTCAACCACGCAACAAGGTGCCAATAGACACTAACAGCATTGTCGGGAGATAGTGGAGTATAGAACGAGCAATCGTGTTGCTGGTTCAAGGGTTTCAACCGCATTCTGCAGTCTGTGATCAAACTTTACATGGGGAGGGGTTTAAGCACTGAATACAATGTTTTAGCCCTTTATTACAACTATCTCATTATAGATCCCTAATAAAAGATAGGCCCAAGAGTCAAACAAACATAAAACTCTTAAGTCCAGCACTAAAACCGGCATTGATCTGCAAGTGACATTTCTTTGAAACCACTGACATAAAAATGGTCCATGAATTTTATGTAACATAATGGCCACACACACGCGCGCACACACACACACACACACACACACACACACACACACACACGTAAACTAGAGATAGGCTGACCCCTAGTGGACACTGACAGTATTTTCAAGTGGAAGAAAAAAATATGGAAAAGAACGTGTGCTAGGACTTAATTGACATAACCTGGGGGATATGTGAGGTACATGATAATGTGTAACTAACACCAATGTCCTACACCCAGGCGTCCTCCTGGCCAAAAGCCATAATTTGCAACACCTTCCACCTATGTCAATCATAATTATCACTGAAGACACTTGCGTTGTCAAGCTCAGTGTTATTAGCTTAAGGCAGGAACCCGGACTATAAATAAGAATGATCACTAAATAATTCAAGAACTTCCTGATGCTGTGCGGTGCTGGATCCTCCTTCCCACATCCACTGCCAGCGCCGTAAAGCCTGAACTGAGATGTTTTCCAGAGCAAGGTCTTCGGGAAAGGCCCTCTGTGTTGCTTTCATTTGTTCCGGCTGCTGCTGTACAACAGCGGAGGTGGAACAGCTGTGACCACGTCGGATGAAGACAAAGAGCGGGTAGGCGAGAGAACACCGCCGAAAAAGTTTAATTCAAAACTGACTGAGTATTAACCCATCAAAAAAAAATTCTTAAGAAACTATCACAATTTCATCCACATGGAGTCTACTTTCTTGTTGTCATCATCTCAGTGGGTGGGTTGGGCTAATTTAATGAACTCACCAGTATCACATCTTTCCCCGTCAACATGCATCATGTATTATGTATGCACCCCACACACACACACACACACACACACACACACACACACACACACACACACACACCTTAAATCCATATTGGGAGACTAACAAACATGACAATGTTTAATATGGTATGAGGGGATAAATGGTGGGCTTTCTCACCTATGAGGAGGCTCAGAGGAGGCGTGCAGGAGGAGAACTCTGTCAGCAGCTCCGGCAGACAGAGGGACGAGTCTCTGATGAACCTGTTGTAGTCTGCAGAGCCCTGCTTGCTGCATAGCTCCTGTAGCCTCCTCTTCTGCGCACTGTCCCCTGCGCAGTCCACCATGGCCCGCAGAAAGGCCTATTCATAGGAAATTGAATATATTTAGATGGAGATGTGTTTTAGATTACAAATATATTCTGTTTACTAATGATAAACTGACATTCGGCACATAGAACAAAAAAGCAATGAAAGAAGATGAAAGATGGATAAACATACAAACCACTACATACAAATAGAAAATGTGCATAAAATGAGCTATAGCATTCAGTAAGGTCTAAAAGTTACAATATTTTGGCTATTGAAATCCTATCCCAAAATCAAGCTCCTGCTTGATTAAAGCAAGCACGCAATTTCTCCCAATTCATTGGGATATAAGATATTTTACTACAGCAGACCAATCTTTCAATTTGTGAGTTTCAGCCTTAACCACTTCAGAGCAAAATAATATTGTATATCATGATCAGTTTTGAACATGAAGGCTGGATGAATATTTACTTAAATTGTTAAGTAACATAACGTAACATAATCGTTGAACTTGGAAGTAGCCAAGTAGTCCCAAAGAAGGGAGCAAAGCTTAACTAACCTTCTTGGGAACACTTCTGATTTCCAGGCACCACGTGAGCAGATATTGCACACTACAGTTATCAGGAACGTGTGGTGGTAGCTGAGCACCTGGAGCCAAGGTATGAAGAAGTAAAAAAGATTCAGCACAAGATAGAAGCTAAGCAAGGTCGGACATTCATTTGAATGCAGTATGAATTTCAAAATGTGGTCGGTTGGAGGAAGGCATGCATTAAAAAGTTAGCAACACCCAGCGGCTGGCGCATGAGATGGGGATGAGAGATTTGGGGCAGGACAAGATAAGCGTCAGAGGACACATGGAATGGAACCCAGGGCCCATTTCGCCTCCTTAATAGGCCACAGTTCCAAGAACTGGACATTGGGGCTGGGGAAAATGATTTAATTGGATGGCTGGTGGGAGTTGCTTACTGCCTAGTGTCAAAATAGATCAGGCCCCAGCAGTTTAACGTTGGTCATAATGTTAGGCTGGCACACTTTCACTGAGTTATACAATCACTTTCATTAAATAGATGGGAAAAGCAAATAACAAACAACAAAAATATGACATTTCATTTTGTTGTTTTCTTAAACCACAGAACAGGAGGTGTTACTTCTGTGCGACATGATTGGCACTATTCCCGAAGAGAATAACCCAGACCCAGATTATACTGTCAGACAGAAAATATTAAACCAAAAGCGTTATTTTGACAAGATATTAAATTGCTGGCTGGGGGGGGAAGGAAGCTGTGTGACATTTTATGAATCATGTAAATGCATTCTTCCACCAATTTTCAAATTGCATACACTATAATAAAAAAGGCTGTATTTAACCTCTTTTCTGGGTGTCTCTCCGCACAGCCAGCTGAACGCGTTGGTGTCTCTGGTCCTGCAGGCCCAACCGTAGGAGGACAGCGTCCACCTCAGACACTCTGTTCGGACATAGGACGTCAAACGAGTCCCCCGGCATGTAGGTCATCGTCGGATGGGCCTTAAGAAAGGATTTCGTTTTTTACTATGAATGAACACACGCTTTGCCTTTATTCTTGTATAGATCCACTCTATTTTTAAGGGAATCATCTTTTTGATGCAAGTGACAAAAAAAAAAAAAAAAGAATACACATTTGTTCAGAGTGCACTTCCTTCATTATACAACTTGAACAATATCTGAGTTGACTCAAGTTGACGAAATAAACTAAACTTCATGACGGGGGTGGAGGAGGTGCCGCAGTTGCCATGCAACAGCTGCAGATCGTCGGCTTCACAGTTCAAAAGGAAAACGTACTAACACTTATTAGTAATAGGAATATGATTGAATATGACTGAGTAGGTACAGGCAATCATTCTTTGTCTCAAACCACTGCAGCGTTTTCTAATTACCTCCAAAAATCGAAGTCACTTTACTTTAATGAAGCCGCGCTATAATAACAAAAATAACATCTGCCCGCAATAAAAGGAGCGAGATACATGATTTGCATATATCTAGCACTACTTTAAGAACAAAAGGGCCACCGTTTTTCATTTGAAGTGAAACAGAGTTATACTTACAGAGATGTCCAACTCTAACAATAGAGCCTTCTTAACTGAATCTCCTCTGGTCATCTGAACGGCGTTGGTTACAGGCACTTCATAAAACGTCTCGGAATGCAATGATGAATTAAACTGAAAGGTTTTACAGAAAAAAGGACAGGTAAGCGACAAAAACAGGACAGTCATTGCTTGTACAAGGCCTTGTGAAATGCCTAAAAGACTGATGGAAAGAACAATCTGATGGACAGAACACCTGTCAATCTGACTGTTGAACAGAACCACTTACCGTCTCTTCCTTGTCCCCCAGCTGCAGTGTGACCTCCAGGTAGGGAGGTGGCAAAGCGGGAACGTTGAGGGAGGACTGCGAGAGCGGCGGCAGGGAATATGTCAATGAGGGTTCAGCCACCAAACACTCCTCTCCGAGGTGGCTGGTCTGTGCTTCCCGCGCCGATTTAGCAGCAGCAGCCACGTCCAACTCAGAGCTCAATGAGTCGGACTTCAAACCGCCTAACGTCAATTTAGAGTCCGAGTCCAATGGCGCATTGATTGAGTCGGGGGTCTGGTTGTCGGCAAGACTCAGGCGATTCAGTTCCACATGTGGTGGAGATGTGGGGGCGGGGTTTTCCTTTGCCATGTCACTGAGACTTTCTTTGAGTGGCGGATGACTGCTGGATGACATCTTTGATAAGGCTGCTTTGATCGCGTCCCACACTCCTTCTATCCAGGGATCCAACACGACCTCCAGCCTTTAAAACAACAGACGCAGCCACAAGCAGCGACAATCAATCATAACACGCAGAGGCCGGCTTGGCTCAGGAGGTACAGTGGGTGGAATTGTAACTCGGAAGGTTACTAGTTCGATCCCCAGCCACCTAACCCCAATTTCTTCCGCTGTCGCCTTGCATGGTTTGACTCCGCTTACTTACCCTGTTCCGTCGTCTGCGTGTCCTGTTGCATAGAAATGATTGGCTCCGAGTTCCTGTAGCCGCTTGTCAATGGTTTTCCCACAGTTGCAGAAATTTGCATAGTTTGTGTCTCCTAAAGCTACAGTGGGCCGGGGCAAAAAATAGGACACTTAAACATGGAGAGGGGTACACCTACCTGCATGAAGGGAATATACTCGTACAATTGTTCCAGGAGATGCTCTATCTTTGGATCACCCATTAGAGTGGTTTTGGATCTATAGGTGTTAACAGCATTTGCCACATACATTTGAGGGAACACTATTTTATAACCTAATCTGATGAAACCTATATACACATATGTAAGTATATATTTGCTCATTAAAGACAGGGATAATCTCTGGTAATGGCAATAACTCACAATTACACTTGTGGTCCTGAAGCCAAATATTAGATGAAAGTATATATGTATTGAATAGCATATATATATATATATATGTGTGTGTGTGTAAGTACAAACCCACACATACAGTTTAATTGGAAATAAAGATCAACTGAACATAGACTTAGCCCTGCATGAAGTTGTCTTTACCCAAGAGTGCATAGTGAAGGTTCTTAAGGTAGTCACTGGGCAGGGTCTTCGCCCTGATGGTCTTCACAAATTTAAGTGTGGTGTCGGGTGGCTCTCCATCTCCTGTAGTAGACACTATGAAGACCACAGGAGCACTCTCCCTCTCCAAACTGTACTGTCAAAAGGATGTATCTGATCAGTGATCAGGTGAACTTGCAATGCAGCTGTATTTTCATACACCATGTTTGGCTCAGTAGGGCAGATTGTGAACGATTATATAATAACCATTTATATATATATATATATATATATATTTTTTTTTTCTCTTTGGATGGTATGCTTACACACTCTAAGGTCATTGCATCTTTCAACACAAACCATGTCAATGTCCAATATGTTAGTTGTTGTTGTTCTTTCCTTTCATGTGTGTGCTTACAAAAATGTTGCACATGAATTTCATTGCATTGTATTTACATATTCAAGATAAACTAGTAACATTAAGGATTGCTTGCAAGCAGAGTGATGCAGGCAGTGGCAACTTACCTCTTCATGCCGACTTAAGCAGCTGATTTCCGCCACCAGCCCATGCTCGGCTGCCTCATCGGCTATCCCCTCAGCAATGGACTGAGCTTGCCCCTTCTGAGAACCGTAAAGAATCAAGAACCGGGGCTGCTTTTCACATGGCATTCTGGGAGAAAGATCAATGTAATACTTGTTAGCCTTTTTTTAAAGGTTTGCTTCGCATTTTAGCCTATGGTCCCATTCTTTGTAGGGTTAACGTGTGGTCCGTTGGAATGCGTTCCGTTGGTACGTTTGACTCACAAAATATTCTCAAATGAAAATGCTACAATACTATTTACACTACTAAAGCTACTATTATCATCTCCTAATCGATTCGAGCTGTTAACCACATCAGTTTAGTTTTATTTACAAAGGGGTTGTACTTAACAGATAGATATATACAAATAATTTATACCAACACAACGATATTAATGTGTGGCTTTTTGAAATTATAATGAATGAATGTATTCAATCTTCACAGAGTTCAAAGTCGATGTTAACGTTACGCAACCAGTGCTTCTTAGGCTAATCAGCATAAAAGCATACACGTCGAATAAAATGTAGACACACACGTATTTATTAAAAGTCCCCTCACCAAAATAATGCTGAAACCGGAGATTAATCAAAAAAGAAAAAAGGGATTAAGAGTTGATATTGATAACGTTTCAAAGCATCCTCGTTTGACATCAACACAGCCACTCTCCGGATGTTACATCAGTCACAGAACACGTGGGCTCGGAGAGCCAAGCAACTTGTCTACATTAATGAGAAAGCGAGGACTTAATAAAAGACACATTTTCTAGACTATAATGATTAAACTGCCCTAATAAAAAATGTATAGCTTATAAAAGCAAATGGAAGTGTCGAAGACATTATCTTCCAATGGGATCATCATTGATCTGAGGCCATATGTAAACATCGATTACAATACGACGTGTTGATCCACAGGAGGTTCAAAACAAATAGGAAAATGTGACAATGTACCTGTCAAAAGATACTGCCGGTTTTCAGTAACTTTCAGTCAATCCCAGAATTCCCAGGGAGATGTTTAGATGCCGATAGGACTGCGAGACTCTGATTAAAGATCGCGATAGCACGATATTGGATGCAACCACATTGTATAAACAAAATATCACAATATAATTACAGAACGGGTTTACAAATATACACATACTCAATTAATATCCGGACATACATAACATACAATTTTAATTCAGACATATTATTCTAAAAGTCCAACCGTTTTACATGTCTCAGGGATTTGTCTCCCGGAATCCAGTTGGTCTCGCCCTCCCCGCCCCTAGATCCTTCCAGAAGTCGCCGGCAGACCCGTGTGACTTGCAGCCAAGCCACGCTCTACTTGTTCCTCAAAAAAATAATAATCTGTACTTTCCACGACTCCATCGGGGTCTCAGTCCTTCAGCAACATGTCGAGTTTAGGGACTCTGGCGTTTGATGACTATGGAAGGCCATTTATCATCATCAAGGACCAGGACAAGAAGACCCGGCTCTCGGGCCTTGACGCGTTGAAGGTACAATGGGCTAGCTAGCTTTACACACAGCGCGACATAGATCTCTGCTTCTCCGGATTATTTGTGAAAAGTAACCTATTTCGTTTCATGCCATATCCATTTATATGATGCATCTTAAGTAACACGCAAACCCCGGCCATCTACATCGTTTCAGCCAGCTCCAGAGGAATGCGCATGTTAGTTCGGAGCTTAACGGATGCTAACCCATCCGCCCATGTGCTTTTCAAGATGTTTTCCCTCACGTCTGGACCGTGCTTGTCTGCGGCGTTGCGGGTTTCTTTGTATTGAAATGCATATTAAATTCACCTGCTGACTTGATTCAGTCAATGCATTCCGACTTTGTTGGTACCCAACCACAAACTGCCATGACCATGCAGGATGTCAAGTCTTGGGGTACCGCTAATGCTAATTGACACATTGGTGTTGTTTTGCAGTCTCACATCATGGCAGCCAAGGCTGTGGCTTCCACCCTCAAGACGTCCCTTGGCCCCAACGGTGAGTACAACTTAAGGCCTATTCATATTAAGAAAGGGATACTTATCCCTGTGGATATTTGCAAGAAACCAGGCCCGTTATAATGGCTGCGCCTGATTCAATTGAATGCTGACGCATTGACATTATTTTTTTCTCTACCGAACATGAAATTAATGCCTGACACAATTTACACGTGATTAAACTATCGTCTTCGAATAGGCCTTGACAAGATGATGGTCGACCGTGATGGAGAAGTGACGGTGACCAACGATGGCGCCACCATTCTCGGCATGATGGATGTAGACCACCAGATTGCCAAGCTCATGGTTGAGCTATCCAAATCACAGGATGATGAGATTGGTGATGGAACAACTGGAGTTGTTGGTAAGGGGAAATAATGTGTTCAAATGCAGGCCCCTCGAATTTCTAAAATCATGTGAATTAATAGTCAAGTGATCCTTGGGATTTCTTGGGCTTGAAAAAGCTGGTGTTTACGTTAAAGGGCTACTTATCAATTTAAACAATTTATACTTGAGATGTTTTCAAAAGTTACAAGTTATCGTATTTATATGAAGGCCCAAAAAAGACTTTACCATCGCCCTGAGAATGCCATTTCTACTTTATGGAGAGGACTTTCATGTTCAAATGTGTATTGCATAATATGTTACCATTTGCAGATTTTGTATTTTATTTTACAAAAGAATGCAATAGAACACCTCCAATATGTACAAAGCATTTGACATTAGTACGACAATTCCACATTTTTTATGGAGATGCTTGAAACAAAATGTTTCATTGAGTGAATAAAAAAAAATTCTTCAGCTAACTAGCCAGTAGCAATTAATGGTGTCATAATACCACCACCAGCATGACTAGCTGATGGCGATATATTCAGGGGCCTGCCATCTGCTCTCAGCCAATGCGGGAGCCAGTAGTCCTCAATACTGGGGTATTGATTCAGATATGTCCCCGACCTACAGTGCTGGCTGGGGCTCTCCTTGAGCAGGCTGAGCTTCTCCTGGACCGGGGGATCCACCCCATTCGTATCTCCGATGGGTACGATCAGGCAGCAGCCATTGCAATTAAGCAGCTGGACAAGATTGGCGAGACCTTCCCCTTTGATCCCAACAACAGAGAACCACTCATCCAGACTGCCATGACCACTCTGGGATCCAAAGTGTGAGTTCCCTCTACATGGTGGATTTTGTCATTTGCTTTATTAAAAAAAGATATAATTTGCGGCAACTTCTTTCTCAATAATATGAAAGTGAAGAGAAAGACAGGATAATGCTCCGCTGTTGTATTCCAGGATCAACCGGTGCCACAGACAGATGGCTGAGATTGCAGTGAACGCCGTCCTCACCGTGGCCAGCATGGACAGAAAGGATGTAGACTTTGAGCTCATTAAGATGGAGGGCAAAGTGGGAGGCAAACTAGAGGACACGCAGCTCATTAAGGGAGTCATCATGGACAAAGAGTTCAGCCATCCGCAGATGCCGAAGGTACAAAGATTCACCCATGCTCACTGAGATGCAGTTTCCAACGTGTGACCAAAATGTTAATTGCTGGTCATCTCTGCTTTCAGGTTCTGAAAGACACAAAGATCGCTATCCTCACCTGCCCGTTTGAGCCCCCAAAGCCCAAGACCAAGCATAAGTTGGATGTGACCTCTGTTGAGGACTACAGAGCACTTCAGAAGTACGAGAAGGAAAAGTTCTTGGAGATGATCAAGCAGGTCAGTGTGGCTACATCGACGCCCTCCCAACATAAGTGTTGAATGGAGTGACGTTGGCCACGTTTGGCCGAGTGTCTCACCATCTGAACTGGCTTTTAATGTTTTGGTGTTGTATAGGTGAAGGATAATGGCGCCACCTTGGCTATCTGTCAGTGGGGCTTTGATGATGAGGCGAACCATCTGCTACTGCAGAATGAGCTGCCTGCAGTGCGCTGGGTCGGAGGGCCTGAGATTGAGGTACAGGAAAAGTGCAAACATGTTGTTTCAGGGCTGTCACTGAGCACCCGTATTGTGCCCAGTCTTAACTTGTATCGAGTCGCTAACCTTACATTATTTTATTTTTTTTCGCAGCTCATTGCCATCGCCACCGGAGGGCGTATCGTTCCGCGTTTCAGCGAGCTGACCCCCGAGAAGCTAGGCGCGGCCGGTGTGGTGAAGGAGATCTGCTTCGGCACCACCAAGGACCGCATGCTGGTCATCGAGGAGTGCAAGAACTCCCGGGCCGTGACCATCTTCATTCGCGGGGGCAACAAGATGGTGGGCGTGTTTTTCCCTTTGTTCCTTATTTGTTTACTTGGATAGTGAAACAAAGCATTTATATATTTATTTATTTATTTATTTATTTATTTTGCTCCAATCAGATCATCGAGGAAGCCAAGCGCGCACTCCACGATGCTCTGTGCGTCATCCGCAACTTGGTCAGAGACAACCGCATCGTGTATGGAGGTGGAGCATCTGAGATTGCATGTGCCCTGGCCGTCAACAAGGCTGCAGATAAGGTATTGCATCGTGTTGCACATTAATTGTATCGTGATGCTGTTTTGGTATATTGTAATCAAGTGTTAAAAGTTCAGTTTGGATTATCCGGAGGCACCACACCCTCTAACTTGGGTGCCAACCCTTTGCCCCTCAGTGTCCGTCTCTGGAGCAGTATGCCATGAGGGCCTTCGCCGATGCCCTCGAGGTCATCCCTATGGCCTTGGCAGAGAACAGTGGAATGAACCCCATCCAGACCATGACAGAGGTCCGAGCCAAGCAGGTCTCCGAGAACAAGCCCCACCTTGGCATCGACTGCATGCACGCTAACACCAACGGTAAGATAGCCGGTTCATCTTCATTTTTTTCACAATTGTGCCAATTATAGATGAGACAAACTGAAACTAAATCCAAACTTGTTCCTCCACAGACATGAAGCAGCAACACGTGATTGAGACACTGATTGGCAAAAAGCAGCAGATCTCTCTGGCCACTCAGGTGGTTAAGATGATCTTGAAGATCGACGACATCCGAAGCCCAGGCGAGGTTGAAGAATAAAGGCCAGGCCCAGGAGTGCGAGAAGACTTGGCAGGTTTCTAGATCCCCCACCACCACTCCCCTGTTCTAAAATGCTCTAGAACTGTCTCTGGCACTTCCCGAGCACTATGTTCAAACCGTACTGCGTACCGCTATTTATCATTTGATATGAAATACTGTTGTCGCTCTGAAGTCACCATTAAAGTTTGTTTCCAAAATCTTAGTGATGATTGTGATTCTCCCTTGATTTTAAAAGAAAGCTTTCATTATGCCCAGGTCGCTAAATACAAGGGCATATGGCACACAATTAAACCAGTCTAGCAAAGTGAATTTTAAATGTGCTTATATTATTGAGTTCATCTGCCATGCATCACAAATCCTGGAACAAAAACAATCATTTGTCTTTAGATTGTTGATATAATTAGGAAATCTCTTATATGAGCCAATTGTGCTTTTAAGCCTGATCATGTAGCATGTATTTTCAGCATCCCTACTTTCAGTCTCAAAGCATGCATTAGCCATTTGCCGTTATCTTAAAAATTGCCAGTTGCATAGCTCATTTTAATTCGGATTTACTTTGGGAATCTGACCTGGGATGGTCAAGGGAATTTAACCACATTGTGCAGCGAGAAATATTGCTGGCCAACAGTGGGATTTAACAGATATTGATGGCAAAACAAACCAATATATGTTCAAGTGGTGACTGGCGAGCCCAATATATGGGGAATTGCCCTTAACTGCCACCACTTTGCGGCACTAGGACCAAGAGTTACACCAAGCCTGGCCTGACGAGCGATTGATATACTGACGCCTGCAAGCTATTTATGCAGTGATATCTTATTTTTGGTGCTAAAAGAAAATCTTGGTTTAATGCTTATTTGGTTCAGCTGTGACCGTGGATTTTTTTTGTTTGAAATCTTCAGTTAGCTTTATATAAATGAGCTGAGATGAAGAGTCAAATCAAAATGAACCCACTAGGGAGCCTTTTATTGCAGCAGCCAGGTAAAAACACATTAAATCCATCAATACTACATATCAGACAGGATACCGTACAATGCAGGATCAATTCATGTAAAGAAAAGCAAATTACTGAGTGCAGAAAGGGTGTAGTGCAGACATTTGTGCCAATTCCAAGGGAGTCCTGGCCAAGAAGGTAGCATAAAAACTTAAGTTTAACATTTAAACAAAATTTCTTATTTATAATAAAATCCAAGACAAAAAACAAGACATCACTTTGGGGTGGTCCACAGTACACTAGTCTCAGGGCAGAAGCTGCCTTTAGGGTGGTCCACACTAGTGGTTACTTTCGGTGCTGTGAGCCTTTCCCTTAAACTGGGAACGAGCATAACTTAAAACAACTTGAATATTCAGAATACAAACTACATTCCACACCCTCCATCTGCTTTACCGGAGGAGCTGCTCCGTACATCGGTGCCTGCCTGGATAACGAGCCGAAGCAGCAAGCGGGACAGACTGAGGCGGGAGAGGAAGAAAAAGCAGGGCAAGCGGGACGGCATCCAAGCTAGACTAAGGTGCTCCCCAGATCGACCAGCTTTGCCCAGCCTGTTTATAGCGAACGCCCAGTCCATTGTCAACAAGATCGACAAACTCAGACTGAGGCTTCACTCAAACAGGATAAGTGGCTGTGCTTTGTCTTCACTGAAACCTGGCTGAATCCGAACATCCCTGACGCTGCTATTGAGCTAGCAGGTCGGACTGTTTACCGAGCGGATTAAACAGCTGACTCCAGTAAGGATAAAGGCGGCGGTGTGTGCACATATGTGTGTAACTCATGGTGCACCACCACTGACATTGTTGAGATATTTTGCTTCCCGGACATGGAGTTTAATACAGTTAAATGCAGACTGTTTTATCTGCCAAGGGAGTTTACAGTGGTGTTCTGCACTGCTGTTTACATATCACCAAAAGCTAACGCTAAGCTAGCACTGGCTAGTCTGCATGACGCTATCCACCAGCTGAAAAACAACCACCCAGTCGGTGTGTTTGTAATAGCAGGAGACCATCATTTCACCAGTTAATGGATTTTCCGACCAGAGGAAATAATATCTTGGAATATCCTGCAACATTGCTAAAGCATCCCCAAATCTTGGCCGATCCGATCACATCAGTCTGCACTTAACACCTGCATATAGACCCTCATTGCAAGGACAAAACCAACAGTTCGCACCATCATGGTCTGGCCAGGCGGAGCCATGGACAGGCTACAGAACTGCTTGGAGACATTTTTAAACAGGCTGCCAAGCACAACAACCACACAGACCTTAACACCTACACCTCAGCAGTATTGGACTACATCACCTTCTGTATGAATAGTGTCACAACACAGAGGACAATACTGACACTCCCCAACCATAAGCCATGGATGAATGCCGCTGTAACTGGTCTGCTGAAGGCCGGGGATGCAGCTTTCCACTCAGGCAATGTAGAGGCCTACAGAACAGCAAGGTCCATTCTGAGGAAGGGCATCAGAGAAGCAAATACGGCTACACAAAGCGCATCAAGGAGCATTTTACCAGCTCACACTCTCGACGCATGTGGCAGGGCATCAGAACTGTCACCGGTTACAACAGCAACAGCTCCACACACGCATAAGGTTCGTTCCTCCCTGGCGACCTGAACTGCTTTTTTGCCAGGTTTGACTGTGCTGGCAGTGACAAAACACAGGCACAGCAGGGACGCTCACCACCGGTGCTGACTCTGAGCCCCCACGACCTGAGACGGACCCTGCAGCAAATCAACCCCAACAAAGCCACCAGACCTGATGGAGTACCAGGGCAGGTTGAAGCACTGCTCAGGGGAGCTGACTGCAGTGCTCACGGACCTGTTTAACATCTCCCTGCTGCAGGCCTTCGTCCCCACATGCCTCAAGACAGCCACAATCATCCCTGTCCCAAAATAATCAGCCATCAGGACCCTCAATGACTATCGGCCAGTGGCACTGACACCGGGGGTGATGAAGTGCTTCGAACGTCTGGTACTGGGACACTTGAAGAACAGCCTCCCCCCCTCCTTAGACCACCCCCAATTTGCCTACAGGGCAAACAAGTCGACCGAGGACGCAGTGTCACTAGCCCTCCACTCCATCCTGACACACCATCTTCTACACCATCACCCCCCCCCCATAAACTTGCCACCACTTGGGCCTCAACACACACCTGAGCAGCTGGGTCCTGGACCTTCTCACTGGCCGACCAAAGTCTGTGCGCATTGGGAGACAGGTCTCCCCCAGCATCACCCTGAACATCGGTGCACCTCAGGGTTGTGTGTTGAGCCCCTTCCTCTTCTCTCTACACTCTCAACTGAAAACCAAGCCATGAGGCCATATTAACACCATATTCAATTTTGCAGATGACACCATCGTGGTAGGCAGGATGATGAGTAACAACGAGGCTGCCTACAAGATAGAAGTAGAGAACCTGGTGAGCTGGAGCCAAGAGAACAACCTGATCCTCAACAAAGCAAAAACCAAGAAGATGATCCTGGACTTCAGGAGGAGACAGAAGCCCTTCGTCCATCTCCCCATCACCATCGACTGCGATACAGTGGAGGTTGTGCAAAACATCTGGTACCTCAGGATCAGCCACGACCTGGACCGTCAACATCAGGGCGACAGCCAAAAATGGACTTCAAAGGCTTCACTTTCTGAGGTGCTTGAAGTGGGCACGTCTCCTAACAGCTGCTGGTGAGCTTCTACAGGTCATCCAGCTAGTCAGTTCTCATATACTGCATCACAGTATGGTACTCTGGCTGTACCGCAGAGAACAGGAAATCTCTCCAGCGCACCATCAAGACTGCTGAGAGGATCACCGGCACTCAGCTCCCCAGACTGGAGGACATCTAATAATAATAATAATAAATCATTCTTATATAGCGCATTTCTAGGACCCAATGTGCTTCACAAAAAAAGGATAAATAAAGTAAAAGGGCTCCAAATTTTTTTACAAATGTAATAGTGGACTACCCAAGGGACCCTGCAGACCCTGGTAGTTCACAGTGGGCTCAGGGCAGCAGCTGCCTTTGGGGTAGTCCACAGTGGGCTAAGGGCAGGAAGTAGTCCACAGAGGGCTCAGGGCAGTAGCCTTTGGGGCAGTCCACAGTGGTCTCAGGGGTAGTCCACAGTGGGCTCAGGGCAGCAGCCTTTGGGGTAGTCCACAGTGGGCTCAGGGCAGCAGCCTTTGGGGTAGTCCACAGTGGGCTCAGGGCGGCAGTCCTTGGGGTAGTCCATAGTGGGCTTAGGGCAGCAGGTCGTCCACAGTGGGCTCAGGGCAATAGCCTTAGGGGTAGTCCACAGTGAGCTCAGTGCAGCAGGTAGTATATAGTGGGCTCAGGGCAGTAGCCTTTGGGGTAATCCACAGTGGGCTCAGGGCAGTAGCCTTAGGGGTAGTACACAGTGGGCTCAGTGCAACAGGTAGTCCACAGTGGGCTCAGGGCAGCAGCTCTTGGGGTAGTCCACAGGGAGCTCAGGGCGGCAGTCCTTGGGGTAGTCCACAGTGGGCTAAGGGCAGCAGGTAGTCCAAAGTGGGCTCAGGGCAGCAAGTAGTCCAAAGTGGGCTTGGGGTAGCGGGCTCAGGGTGGCAGTCCTTTGGGTAGTCCACAGTGGGCTCAGGGCAGCAAGTAGTTCACAGTGGGCTCAGGGCAGCAGCCCTTGGGGTAGTCCACAGTGGGCTCAGGGCAGCAGGTAGTCCACAGTGGGCTCAGGGCAGCAGCTTTAGGGGGTAGTCCACAGTGGGCTCAGGGCGGCAGCCCTTGGGGTAGTCCACAGTGGGCTCAGGGCGGCAGCCCTTGGGGTAGTCCACAGTGGGTTGAGGGCAGCTGCCTTTGGGGTAGTCCACAGTGGGCTCAGGGCAGCAGGTAGTTCACAGTGGACTCAGGGCAGTAGCCTTTGGGGTAGTCCACAGTGGGCTCAGGGAAGCAGCTGCCTTTGAGGTAGTCCACAGTGGGCTCAGGGAAGCAGCTGCCTTTGAGGTAGTCCACAGTGGGCTCAGGGCAGTAGCCTTTGGGGTAGTCCACAGTGGGTTCAGAGCAGTAGTCCAAATTGGGCTCAGGGCATTAGTCTGCACTGGGGTCAGGGCAGTAGTCCACAGTGGGCTCAGGGCAGTAGTCTACACTGGGCTCAGCGCAGAAGTCCACAGTGGGCTCAGGGCAGTAGTCCATAGTGGGCTCAGGGCAGCTGCTGGTCCAGGCTGCTTACAGGGCAGCAACTGTTGGGCTGGTCCACACGGGGCTCAGGCCAGCAGCTGCTGTTGGGCTGGTCCATGTGTGAATCTGTTAGTCCAGGTCCCCATGGGCAAAGCAGCAACAGCAGAAGAAAGATCCCAACACCGACTTGAACAACCGTTTTACTCTGTCCTGTTTCCTCTTTTTCTTTTGGGTGACATCTAAAAATTACACCAAAACAGGAAATTTATGTTTTAGTTTAAAATACAAACATGAGTAGACTAAGGCTTTAGACTTCTGACAAACCTAGTGGGATGTCTGCTACCGCTGGCTTGACCTCCACAGTCTCCGCCGCAACCCCAAAGGAAGCAGTGGATGCAGTGCTGTCAAATAAAAAAAATCAAGAGAAAAGATTTTAATATATTGTAATTCCATCAACAAATCCTGATAAAAAGACAATAAAGCAGTGCATGAGCCCAGGACCAAATGAATGTTGAAAGCATAATATTAGGAAGAAAATCAATAGGATCTAGGAAGCATTGAAGAGCAAATGGCCGACCTACCCTTTGCCACTGTCTGTATTGTCTAATGGGGCCTACCTCTGTTCCTCTGACACAGAAGGTGTGTGGCTCCCAGGTAGGCTGCAGGGTTGGTCCACAATGGGCTCATTGCAGCTTCTGCAGGGCTGGACCACACTGGGCTCAGGGAAGCTGCTGTGAGGCTGGACCACAATCGGCTCAGTGCAGCTGCTGCAGGGCTGGACCACAATGGGCTCAGGGAAGCTGCTGTGAGGCTGGACCACAATGGGCTCAGGACAGCTGCTGTGAGGCTGGACCACAATGGGATCAGTGCAGCTCCTGCAGGGGACCACAATTGGCTCAGAACAGCTGCTGTGAGGCTGGACCTCAATGGGCTCAGGACAGCTGCAGTGAGGCTGGACCTCAATGGGCTCAGTGCAGCTGCTGTGAGGCTGGACCCCAATGGGCTCAGAGCAGCTTCTGCAGAGCTGGACCTCAATGGGCTCAGAGCAGCTTCTGCAGGGCTGGACCATCATGGGCTCACTGAAGCTGCTGTTGGGCTGGTCCACACTGGGCTCAGTGCAGCTGCTGTGAGGCTGGACCACAATGGGCTCAGAGTAGCTTCTGCAGGGCTGGACCTCAATGGGCTCAGTGCAGCTTCTGCAGGGCTGGACCTCAATGGGCTCAGTGTAGCTGCTGTGAGGCTGGACAAAAATGGGCTCAGTGCAGATGCTGCTGTGAGGCTGGACCTCAATGGCCTCAGTGCAGCTTCTGCAGGGCTGGACCATCATGGGCTTACTGAAGCTGCTGTTGGGCTGGTCCACACTGGGCTCAGTGCAGCTGCTGTGAGGCTGGACCACAATGGGCTCAGGGCAGCTGTTGTTGGGCTCGACCACACTCGACTCAGGACAGCTGCTGCAGGGCTGGACC
The DNA here is from genome assembly GCF_949987615.1 of Pollachius pollachius. Classification (NCBI taxonomy): domain Eukaryota; kingdom Metazoa; phylum Chordata; class Actinopteri; order Gadiformes; family Gadidae; genus Pollachius; species Pollachius pollachius. Next base: position 15,211,684 of record NC_136950.1, on the reverse strand, counting down.
ATAGTGGGCTCAGGGAAGCTGAAGAGGGGATGCTTCAGCAGTGCGCGTGGTGTGATGCGCTGGTCACAATCCAGATGGAGCAGCCTCTTCAACAGGTCCTTGAAGCTGGGCGGGATAGGTTGGCCTGGCTGATATCCTGACTTCAGGTTAAAAGTGAAATGATTAAGAAGATGGGGCACAAATGGCCAATGCATTTACGTCTACAACGTGACTGGATCAACACCTACCTCGACAACCTCCTCCAGGGAGGTGTAAAAGAACGATCTGGGCCGGTCCTTCTTGGGCACCTTGATCATCGTACTCTTCCTAAACTCCCTTTTTGTCTGGAAAATAGCCTCTGTTTTGGTTTACTTCTATTGACCCGTAGATACTGTTAGACAGGTGGACAGACAGACACGTATAGTGATACCTTGAGTCTCCAGAGCGATCCTTTGGTGAAGCACAAAGGAGTTTTGATGCCTTGTTCCAGCATAGTATCAGAAACCTCACCATGGGTCTGTATGATGTATGCCCACTGAAACGCAAGTGAACACATCCTTCCTGTTAGCAATCAACCATTGGATTATGTGGGAGAATATTATTATTGTTCAGGGATTCAAAAATATTTTCAATGATCCCCACAGACTCAGACTTGTAATTTGGAAACTGTCTTAGTGTAAAAGGTTTTTGGTATTTTGACTTTGAAACACACTGTTAGAGTTACCATATCATACTCTGTGTAGCCGGGATAAATGGGGTCGCCAATTAACAATTCGGCTGTCAGGCAACCCAGGGACCACATATCAATCATGCCTGTATATGGTAGACCCAGCATGACCTCTGGAGATCTGAAATGAAAGAAAGATAGGAAATTGGAGCAACCATTCTAATTAGTAACCAATAGGAACCAACCAAGTCAGGATGGCTGTCAGTTACTAACCTGTACCAGAGGGTCCCGAAATCGTGGCCAATTTTAGCCTGGGACACATGGATCGATAAGCCGAAGTCAATGATTTTGACTTGAGTCTCCTTTCCTGTCATCATGACGTTTTCCGGCTTCAGGTCGCAATGAATGACCCCACGGGTGCCAAGGTGGTAAAGGGCTGAGGCCAGCTGAAAATCAATATTTTATGACAGTTACCACTCCGTCCTCCCTAGTACAGCTACAGTATGCTACCCTTATGGCTGCCAAGAACCGAGGTGAAGGAGTGCGTCCTGCCGATGGAGCAGCTTGAAATGTTTATTGTGTGTTGCTAATATGTTCCATATATGGTGAGATACAGTCTGGGAGCCGAGAGGAGGACTAGGGAGCACTGGTTAGCAGTTTAAGAGCGTACTGTAATACTTCAGACTTCCCCAACTCTCTTATTTTGTAAGTGTTAAATTCGGTTTACGGGGGTGCAAACTTGTGATGGCCCAAAGAAAAAGGTGACGGCAATGTGTAGCTCCACCTTTTCGGGAACCTTTCAGACCGCTTGGTATCCCAACGGAGGAGTACTGAAAATAGGAGCGTCTCAGCTCATTTCCACCGAACGGTTTGGTGCGATCGGTGTGGCTCGGACCAGGACGGCTCGGTTACGCGCCTTGTTCACACTACCTCTGTTCGTCGACGGCAGTGTTGGGAACGTTACTTTAAAAGTAATTAGTTATAGTTACTCACTACTTGTTCCAAAAAGTAACTGAGATAGTAACTGAATTACTCGATAATAAAAATAACTATTTACCAGGGAAAGTAACTATTTACGTTCCTGTAAAAAAAGAAAGTTGCTATATGTCGAAGAATTTGGATTTTTCTAAGCAGTTTTCTATTGGCCTTATCAATTGACAAGCTCACCTTATCACCACCCGCATAATTTCTTTATTAGGCCTACTTGTATAAAAAATGCTGCTTACAGTGAGGGAGTTCTCCACGCTGCCTGGAGGCGGAGCTAGCAGTCTGCGTCTATCAACAGTAAACGGAGGGCTGCCCTATTTGAGTTAAAAACTGCGGATTTCGCCGAAAGCTGACAAGTTTGCACCCTTCCACCACAGTACCAAAGACCAAAGTTTGATGATTAAATCCAAAGTCTTTGCCGCAATAAGACGCACGCAAGAAAACACAGAATACTACAATGTATTTTGTTTCGAGAGCAACGACGACAGTACAATTGTGTTGAGGTCGAGGTCCAACCTTACCTGTGCCACTATATGCTTGATCTGCATCAGAGGCAGAATGTTGTCTGCTGTCTTCTCGACGAAGTCCATGAGAGACTGTTCCAGGAGCTCAAACACCAGACAGATGTGGGGACCGTGCTTGAAGACCCCCATCCATCTCACAATCCCACCCCTGTCCGGGTCCAGAAATCGGAGCAACCTCAGCATGATAAACTGAGAATAAAGAGCGGGTTAAAGATATATTTTACAATGCGATATCACATGAAGAAATCGTACAAAAAAGAAACAAACACAATTAGAAAATGGGCATATTATTTTTAGCAATATATATTTAAAAAACTATATATTTATGTTTTTTGTTTTACCTCTTGCTTTTTTATGATCTTAACAGCCACCTTTTCATTGGTGGTTGTTCGGACACATCTGACCACCTTCCCAAAGCTTCCTTCCCCCAGGATGTCTTCCACCAGGTAGGAGGAAGACTCGGTGGTAAGCAGGTCGCCT
>NC_136950.1:15126627-15208847 GCF_949987615.1 Pollachius pollachius | reverse complement strand
CCACTTTTTGAAACACAAACAATTTTCTTTCGATTTATCTTTCTACAAGTGCAACTCGTATCGAAATTGAACGTGCGTCTTTCTCTGAACTGAAGGTGGCGGTGTTGAGCCAAAGCGCTCTCGGAAGACCCGAAGCGTTCACAGCGGTAAACCAAAAATATACTGGTCTGCACAGAGCAGGGAACTCACCGTCCATACTTCACTAGGAAAAAGTCAGAAGTTGTTTTGCACAATATCTCTCTTTTTCCACAAAGCTCTCTCTCTCTCTCTCGACTACACGCAATGTCAAATGTTTTCTCTGCACAACATAAGATATCACTTAGGGAAACATATTTTGACGTCATATTTGTAAATGCATAATTCTAAATGGATGTTGATTGGTTGCTATGAGTGTTATTAGGAACGTTTTAGTCACGTGACAAGAAAAATACTATCAATCGAAAAAACTGCCAACTGATGAACAAAAAGGCCCCTGGCCCCATCATTCTCCAACAGCCTTGGATAATGCAAGACATGCGATGTGAAATGTAAAATGTAATAAATTCTACATAAAAGTGAATGAGCTATGGGGATGACCATTAATTATGTTTGTTTTCTGTCAGATTGACTAATTCTCAACTGTTTTATACATCATTGAATTGTCTGAATCATGTGTATGCATTCCAGACATTTTCAACATGCATGATAATATAATTACCAATGTTATGTACAAATGGATCATGGTTGGGGATTATTTTCTACACCAGTTCAAAAAGCGAATAATAATGCAAAAAAAATAAGCACGTGAGAATACATTTCTCAACAAGAAAATTTAAACATTCTCAACAATCTAGCTATATGTTGTTTTTTTGTAGGCTATGTACAAAATTTGCACTCCCGTTTTAAAATGTCCCGGCAATTTGAAAGCATTCCGTTTAACGTTACAGTTTCAACGCCAATTGATATACCGGGATAACACAAAAATGGTTTTGGGAGGTTCTCCCAAGGGAACCTATTTCGATGATTTGTGTCTTAGCAGCGCCCCCATCAGGTAAGAAAAAGAAACGCATGTTCAATGTCGAGACCAGCTACCTCCTGTGAGGGTATATCCTCGTCATCCAGAAAGGATGCCAAGTTTTGAAACACAAACAGTTTTCTTTCGATTAATCTTTTTACAACTGCAACTCGTATCGAAATTGAACACGCGTCTTTCTCTGAACTGAAGGCGGCGGTGTTGAGCCGAGGCGCTCTCGGAAGACCCGAAACGTTCACAGCAGTACACTAACAATATACTGGTCTGCACAGAGAAGGGAACTCACCGTCCATGCTTCACTAGGAAAAAGTCGAAAGTTGTTTTGCACAATATCTTCTTTCTTTTTTTTCAACAAAGCTGCTCTCTCGCTCTCTCTCGACTACACGCAATGTCAAATGTTTTCTCTGCACAACACAAGATATCTATTAGGAAACAATTTGTGACGTCATCATTGGAAATTCATCATTCTAAATAAGGGGTCAGCAACCTTTTCAACATGCAGTGCCAGTTTGACATTTTCTCGTTAATGAGTGTGCCTTAAGAAACACAACATTAAAAATTAAGCTGAATTATGACACAGCGACCAAAAACATTTCAAGAAGACCTGGAATTGTACTATTTCCATATAGTCCACAATCATGCATCAACATTTTAAATGTTTTTTGGGTTGTTATATTTGCAACATGGGCTTACAAATTATAATTACATATCAGAAACATTCAAAAACATATTTGCACTGTGAGAAATGTAAAAACCGAGAATATATGAGAATGTTGGAACTATCCACATCAATATCTTTAAGACATGTACAGCTTTGAAAAACCATGTGAAGGCAATGCATACAGGCCACTTGCAACAATATTTTAATTATTTTCTTCTTTATTACTCACAACATAGGTTTAAAAACTATTAATTGATCCCATTTCAGAACACTGCTTTCTGTAACTGATTTAAACATATTTGCACTGGGAGGAAATGCCCAAAACAGAATAAAGTGCAAAAATGGAAGCAATGATTATGCTGCCGCATTGTGCTGTGAATCTTTTTTTTTAATAATAATAATTGTAATATAAAAATTTTTTAAGTGTGCCAATGATTATGCTGCCCCGTGCCAGTGGTTTTAGTCACGTGACATGAAAAATACCCTCAACAGTAAAAAGCTGCCAACTTATAAACAAAAAGGCCCCTGGCCCCATGATTCTCCCACAGTCGTGGATCAATATTATTTATTTTCATTTCATTTTTATTTGTGTTGTTGAGCTCCGCCACTTTAAAGCGACCTTAAGTCAGAAAGGTGCTATATAAAATAAACGTATTATTATTATTATTATTATTATTATTATTATTATTATTATTATTATTATTATGATCAAGGTTTCCCATTCATTCATTCACAAGGGGGATTCTTTTCTACACCAGTTCAAAAAGCAAATAATACAAAAAAATAAGGATATGTTTGTTGTGACAAAAATGTTTGTCAACACGAATATCATCACGGAGTGAGGATGTCTCCCAACTGTCTCTGATGGAGTGAGTGAATGTGTTCTGTAATATACATTTTGAATATCCAACGAAGTCTTGGAGACATTGGGAAGTTTGTAATAAAATGCAGTAACGGGAAATCACTTGTAGGGGGACTGTATTGTAATAACACATATGAAAACAGAATAATCCTCTCTAGGCAATACGGTTCTTATCCTTGCTTTAATAAAAAACAAACAAAACCACATTAGGATCCCTATCCGGGCCGCTAACCGGCTTACCAAAAGGTATATTGCAGACAAGCTTCCACCCTCCTGTCTTTCCTCTGCAGCAACACCAATTTGTTATACATCTGAATAACATACATCTGTTAATTTGTATCCAACTGGCAAAGGCATACGGTCAGGGACAATCAAACAGAAGGGGCTCTATCTATCTATCTATCCTGGATGCATTATCCGTCTATTATATCTACTTATGGGTGGCTCACTTATTCGCCACTAGATGGAGCCGGAGGGCAGGTATGGTAATCCTCTCCTTCCATGAACAATTCTAAATTATTCAATTAATTCCCCACCATCCACTACGAATAGTTATTGCTGTTAAACCACAGTATTGGTTAACAGCTGTGATTAAACCCCTTATTTGACTAGTACACAGAGATGTAGTTCACGGTTGCACCAAAGGCACTATTTCGTGGACTCAAATGTCAAATTGGGGCAGATACCTGGACTACGGCGTCTGTGGGGAGACAAAAAGTAACCATGCAGGCTATTGGCAGTGCTGTGACGGGGCGGAGTGAGTGCTTGAGCAAAATACAAAAATCAAGTGTTCGACATCTCTATGGTTTCGGGTCACGATTAGTTTGCATTAAAGGACTGACTGGATAGTGGAAGGGTCGAATATAGTTTGAGATTGTTTTTTTGGAAAGAACCCCGTGCAATCACAAAAACCACCGAGGTACGTGTGTCAAACCCGGCAAAAAGAAATACTGTCCTATTATGATTTTGGAGTTGTATGAGTGCTTATGCTAAATGCAAGCTGCAGATAAGACCAGCCTGAGTTCACAGCGTTTTAACTCCAACACAATCCTGTGAATGTATGTATTGCTTTTTCTGGTTGATTATAGCTGTCCTGCACCGTAACACTTTAACATGTTGACCTCGCTTGCAGCCCTTCTTCGCTTTCATTTACGATAAACAACAATTTATAGGTTGTGTCTCTACTCTCTGCTCTCTACCAAAGGTTTTGGTTCGGAACATTACAGGTTGAAGGTCAGGAAGTGTAGGCTTACAATTGCAGAATGAAATGTATCCTTCAACGATGAAAAGAACGGCATGTCCCGTCTGTATTCTCCCTCTCTGATTCTTTGTATTTGAAACCCACCAATTTCGAGTTATATCATTCAGAGCTTGACATATCTACGACTTAGATTTATCCTACTTTAATCAGCTCTTCATCAGTGGCCCATACACCCTGTAGTGTGTATATATATATATATATATATATATATATATATATATATATATATATATATATATATATATATATATTATTATACATATTATTTGTGATTGGGCCTGAGTAAAGTTCTATTTGCATTGCAGTTGTGTCGTTTATATGTTTGCATGAAATAATAACGGCAAGACAAAAAATTAATGACATTAAAAAATAGTATTTAAAACTGTCATCATGTAATTGTCATTCAATATGCATTTTATAACCGTCGGAACTGCATGTGTTTCAGCTTGGATCCAGCTTTTCCCTCATTTAGGAATAGAGTTCCCTGTCGAGTCAAGATGGCTGAAACTGAGGGGAAGTTCGACTTCGCTATTGACCGGGGTGGCACCTTCACCGATGTGTTCGCCAGGCTTCCAGATGGTAGCGAGCGGGTCCTCAAACTTCTGTCTCGGGACCCCCAGAACTACAAGGACGCTCCCACAGAGGGGATTCGCAGAGTATTGGAGGAGGTGAGCTGAGCAAGAAGCTGTACTAAGTATGTGTGTGTGAGTAGTGGAAATGGCTTTGGTTGGGCCCTCTTGGCAGTGATGCCTGTTTGTCAGAGCCGTGAATAAACTGTAAACCAATAGAGGATACAAGGACATACGCATGGCATGTGAAGGTGTGTGTGTGTGTGTGTGTGTGTGTGTGTGTGTGTGTGTCTCTGTCTGTCTATTGAATCTTTTAAAATGTGCTTGCATGCTTAAACCTGAATGCATATATTTGATAATTGTCACTTCCCAATTTGACTGTTGCCATACTTTTTAATGTTTTTCTTGTTGCTGTTTTGGTGTCTGTTTGGACAGGAAACTGGCAAGCTTTTCCCACGGGAGCAGCCGGTGGACACCTCTCTGATTGGCTGGATCAGAATGGGCACCACAGTGGCGACCAATGCGCTGCTAGAAAGAGAAGGAGAAAGGACCGCCCTCCTGGTCACGAAGGGCTTTAAGGATCTGCTGCACATCGGCACACAGGCCAGGCCCAAGCTTTTTGATCTGGTTAGCAGTAACTGGTTTTATTTCTCTCTTAGTCAAGTCTTCAGAAGGAAGCTCTCAAGCAATCCATACACATCATCATCAATTGCTACAGACTTTTTATCAGTACTGATAAATATGGTTATGCCACTGTGTTGTTAGGAAACACGACACTGTGTTGAAACTCTTTTGACAGTCAATCATTCACCTCATAATCTTATGATTTATTATGAAAATCACTTCCATGGTACACCATCACAGATAATTAATGGATAGGTAACTACCGATCTGGGACAGGGCCAATGACTATCAGCAGCAAATTGTGTAATAAAGTAATGTTAAGATTGCATAACATACGTTGCCAAAAAACAATACTTAGTTATTTCCCTTTTTTATTATCCCTTAGTAATGTAGTACTATGAGCTTAGCATTGGGGCTGACAATTATTTAGGTTTACATACTGACTCAAACCAAAGGAATGCAGGGATGGACTGTTTTCTAAGTAGGCATACTGGTGTGGTCCAATAGCTAATGTGTTGAAGAGTGCTGCTGGAGTTTGCTCCCGAGACCGGTTTTCCATTAGTGGATTCTGTGCTCACTTATAAATCCTGGTCTCAGCTGTTAATATCTGTAAATTATATATTGTCTATGCAGCTAAAGCTGACCCCCTGTGCGAAACATGTACAAATTACTCTGAACTCCCCCAAAGCCATCCTGACCCTATCATTTCAGCTCTTATCTAATCTTAAAAGGGTTGAATGTTATACTTTTCTACGTTTGTCAGAGCAAAAGATACCGTCCACTATACAGAGGTTAAAAACATAGTTGTTTTTTTACAAGACAACTTTAAAGAAATATCCATCCTTAATCTATTCTTAGAATACCCGCTAACACTTTTCTGGTCATGTATGGATGTACTTTTAAGCCGCATTTCCTAAAACTTAAACAGCGCTTAACGTTCTCAGGGGGATGTGAATGTATGCATACAAACAGTGCGGGGCGCTTTAAACCTGTGTTTTAAACATGACACCACAGGAAATGTCCATGCCTGACGTGCTCTACGAGGAGGTCATCGAGGTCGACGAGAGAGTCGTCCTCACACAGGAGGGCTGCCAGCTCCCTAGGAAAGACCCAAAACGTACCGTCAAAGGTATGTCATAGGTACCTGTGCTTAGCTTGCTCTGACCGGAAGACATTTATACTAGAGCCCAAACTATTTATTTGTTGGCCAATTTTAGCCAATGTGTAAAGGCCAATATTGCCTATCATAGATATATCGATTTTGCCGTATGTGTTTAGAGATATAAAAGGAATGTTGTCAATTTATTAACACAATCACCGCTTTATAAATCCTCTAAAACCTCTAAACAGAGCACATCCGTAAAAGCACTCCCAACACTAACAGTTTTACATCATGTTCTTTGTGAAGATTAAAGGTTGATATATCCATCTTTTGAATATCGGACGATATATTGATATTGGTATCAGCATCGGCCCCTAAAATCCAGTATCGGTCGGGCTCTATTTTATGCCTTAGTGGGTGGCGCTCACTGTGTTCTCTGTGGTGTGTTCTCTTCAGGCAGCACAGGGGATTCTCTGGAGGTGTGGAAAGAGCTGGATCTGAAGAGCGTTGAAAAGGACTTGAAGGGAGTTGTGTCTCGTGGTATCACCAGCCTGGCCGTCCTCCTGTTGCACTCGTATACGTCAGTATGACTTGTATCTAACTTAAACTTTTCAATGTATATAAACAATGAAAAATGTACTTTCTTCCCGGCGTCTGACTCCTGGGCGCTGTATCTCACTCTCTAATCCGGTCACTTTCTCTTACACACAATGTTTGACATGCACACCTTTAAACTTTTCTCTTATCTACCTTAGAGTCTTATCGATTGTTATTTTGCCAGCGGCTCATTTTATGAGCAATATATTTTCCTTATCATGCTACTGAGTTACTTGAATAACTGTTTCACTCCCGGCATATCCCTTGCATTCACACTGGTATTTGAATGTTTTTGTCAATATCTTTTGCTGTAGCATAGAATTGTTGAGTGCTGTGTTGAGCTGTGTGTTGAATGGTGAACTGTTTCTCATCGTATAGTTCACAGGCAGGATGAGGCTCATGGAAAAATACCTGAACAAAAATACAGTCTGTTCCTTCTCTTAGATTCCTGACCATTGTCATTATCATTACCCTGCTGCGTTTGCTCTCAAATAGCACATTCACCTTTCACCTGTTTCACAATGTTTTAAGAAGCTTCAAAGCATGAAGGAGATGTGTCATTGAAAGTTTTTCTTGGGGAAAGGCGTCAGCTTACCATTGAGATTTGGCTACATTATATAGAGTGAAAAGGTTGGGCATTTATAGATAATGGGAAAAGGTGGATGGGGGCAGTGGGAAAGATGAAAGGTACGCCCCCCTATGGGACACAGGCCATGTACGTCAACACGGTTACATAAGAATCACATGATGGACATGCATGCACACGTCTCTCTGAACTTTCTTTCTTTCTTTACCCCTGTCCTCCCTCCCTCCCCCCCCACTCTCTCCTCCCCCTCCCTCCCACTCTCCCCCCCCCCCCCCCCCCCCCCCCCCCCCCTCCCTCTCTCCCCCACCAGATGGTCGGCCCATGAGAAGGCGGTGGGGGCGTTGGCGCGGCGCCTGGGCTTCTCCCAGGTGTCCCTGTCCAGCGAGGTCATGCCCATGGTGCGGGCCGTGCCCCGGGGATACACCGTGTGTGCCGACGCCTACCTCACGCCCAAGATCCGCCAGTACCTCAAGGGCTTCACCTCGGGCTTCGAGGGCGGCCTGAAGGTCAGCAGGAGCTCTGCTTGTTGACCAGTCTGTGTCTGTGTGTGTGTGTATTTGTGTTTGTGCGTGTGCGGGAGAAATGTCAAACAATGATTGGTTCATGCTTACACCTGACATTGCCTGCCCTTCTGCTACAATGACCCTGCAAATCAAAAGTTTGTTTTCCTTGTATGTCACGCGTGTGCACTAAGAAGAACCTAAACTATTTACAAATATTGCTGGGAAATATGTACATCATTTTGATCCAAATTGCATTTCAGCATTTTCAAACTTTAAGCTTCACACAAGTTAACCTTTGACCCCCCCCCTCCCCCCGGCAGGACGTGGATGTGCTGTTCATGCAGTCCGACGGGGGCCTGACCCCCATGGAGCAGTTCTGTGGCTCGAGGGCCGTGCTGTCGGGCCCCGCGGGGGGCGTGGTGGGGTACGCCATCACCTCGTACAGCCAGACGGAGCAGACGGCCGTCATCGGCTTCGACATGGGAGGTGGGTAGCACGCATAACGCTAGCATGTTGCTAATGTTAGCGAAAAAACATTCTGTAACGCTTCACAGGAAGCATTGATCTGAAAGTGTGAAACCTAAAGGTGTCCGTGCCACATAAAAAAATACAGATTGTGCGGTCGTATATTTGATACGATTTGTGTACAAAAAAAAGGTGCATAAAAAAAGGGACATATTCATATTCACATGTTCAAACAATTATTGAAAGACGCTGTTATTGTGCAACCACATTTGACGTTCCATTTTTCTTTGCTTGTTCTATACATTATTTGACTATGTGAACAAAGTGAATATGTCAACACACCTTGTCGTGACCCAGGTTCTGTTACAAATCATCCCCTCTCTCTTTCATCCCACTTTCTTCTCTATCCTTGTTGTCTCAAAAGCAAAAGCACATTTTAAAAAAAAACATCAACCAAATCCAAACATGAAAAAGCCAACTATAAAGTGTAATTCCTTCTCTCTTCTATCTGACTTTCATCTCCTACCTCACCATCGTACTCATGATATCAAACAAGTCAAATGAGCAGTCATGCGGCGCATTAAGACCAGGCAGAGCCAGGTCCGCCCCACCCCAGTATAAACCCCCTTCATGGTGGCCCTGTCACACCAAAATTGTACCGGGGGCGAAAATTGTACCGCCTACGTAATCTGCGTTGAAAATTCCAAACCTGCCTGGCAACAGACGATCGCGTCGAACGTTGACGTAGGAAGGTTCATGAACATCATTGAGCGTCACAAGACGAAATAACATTAAACAGACAACACTTATTTTACAAATGACATTTATATTAGGGTTGCTAACTTTATATTTGTATTGTATTTAATTGTTTAATCGCATTTAGCTAGTAAACTGAGTGTATTAACACAAGCTAGCTAGACTATGATACACTTTAAACACTCTGTTTACTAGCTGAATGCATGTGGTTTACTAGATAAATTCACGTGGTTTACTAGCTAAATTCAGGGGGTTTATACTGGGGCAGAGCCAGGTCCGCCCTGCCCCAGTATTAACCCCCTTCATGGTGGCCCCCCATCCAGGCACGTCCACGGACGTGAGTCGCTACGCGGGGCAGTACGAGCACGTGTTCGAGGCCACTACGGCGGGCGTGACGCTGCAGGCGCCCCAGCTGGACATCAACACGGTGGCGGCCGGTGGTGGATCCCGCCTCTTCTTCAGGTCAGCCGCTGGACGCCGGGGCGAGGTGCTCTGACACGGGGCCCACCCCTGTCCTGAGGAGCACGTCCTTAGGGCGTCATATCCCGTCGCAGGCGTTTCCGTTTGTGGTGATGTAGTAATATAGTGATCGTTTTTCTTTTTTTTTTAATAGTTGTGGAGGGATTCTGAAATTTACAATTATGTTGATGTAATTCACGCACATTGGATGCATGTTTAATTGCAAGATACCAACGGGTGAGAGAAAGAAAGAAGGAATGTACTACCTCAAGATTTAAACGGCTTTATTGGCATGGGAAATGAAAAGTTAAAACAATGTTAAAATACAAAAATGAAATTCTATCTCTAAGATATTAAAATAATCTCCCTCTCTCAGGTCGGGGATGTTTGTGGTGGGGCCAGAGTCCGCAGGGGCCCATCCTGGGCCCTCCTGCTACAGAAAGGGTAACCTTTGACCTTTTATCTCACTTTCCCTGGTTCTTCATTCACCCTCGTCTCCCTCCCTCCCTCCCTCCCTCCCTCCCTCCCTGTTCAGCTCTTGTTTCCGTTTTAGATCAGTCAAGCTTTCACAGTCGTACATATTCTTCTGCTTGGCAGAAGTCCCGACTAAAATCAGTACATCATGCATCCATCGTTGTCCACAAATTTGTTTGATTTGTTGTGTTGCATCCTTTATATTATCCTTCACGCTTAAAGGTTATGAAAGTATCTCTTGTTGACCTTAATACCTTTTTTATACAAAATGAACGTGGTGCATTATTATTCTGAAGAAGCTGGCTCTTGCATCATCTATCGTTTCACTGTCTGTTTGCCTTCCATTTTATTGCAGAGTTGTACAGTAAAACACAGACTGAACTATTAATGTAACCAGTACCGGGAAAAGCTGGGACAGCTCCCAGTTACCTGTACTGGGATAGCTTTTACCAGTACAGCTAACGTTAATAGTTTCTAAAGAGTCTAAATGTCCTCTTGTGTTTCTCCCAGGCGGTCCTTTAACCGTGACGGACGCTAATCTGGTGCTGGGCCGTCTGATGCCAAGCTTCTTCCCCCGGATCTTCGGCCCAGGGGAGGATCAGCCCCTGTCCCTGGAGGAGTCCCTCAAGCACTTCCGCAGCCTGGCCAAGGACATCAACAACTTCCTGTCTTCCAGCCAATCACAGGTGTCCTAGCTTTTTCTTTGTTTCCTCCACATAGAATTTTCTGCCCTTGTGTACTAGTCACATAATAATCCACAGATAGTCCATATAGGGAATATTTCTCTATAAACTGTTTTATTCTGACCCCCCCCCCCCCCCCCCACTAAAACGATAAAGATATATAACTGAAGCTACAACTCTAACCACTAGAGACTGCTAGTGAGAACACTTCCAAAGTAAAGGTTTAAATAAACGTGTTTATGCATTATTACTTGATATGTCATTTATTTAATGACCAAATGTCTTGTAATGTAATGTTTGATAATATCCCATTACAGTCCAATGGAAGTGAGAGCGGCAAAAGAAAGTGTCCAGATAGCAAGTCTGTGATGACAGTGGAGGAGGTTGCCATGGGTTTCATCCGAGTGGCTAATGAGGCGATGTGCCGGCCAATCAGAGCCCTGACGCAGGTAGCGTGGCCGTTTTTTTTATATGCTTTATAGTCGAGAAAATGTTCATTGAGATTGTCGAATTAAAAATGTAAGTTTGTATATTGAAGCCTGTGTCTTTGCTTTCATTTTGAGTGTATTTATTCGCATGATAAAATGACTTTGACTGAATGACATCTGACTGTCCCATTACAGGCCAAAGGTCACGACACATCCCAACATGTCCTGGCTTGTTTCGGAGGTGCGGGCGGTCAGCACGCATGCGCCATCGCCAGAGCCCTCGGCATGAAGTCAGTCTTCATACACAAGTAAGGCCCGAGGCATGTTTGTGTATGTGTGTGTGGAAACTGTTATATAAAAGAGACAGTTTCCTGGGGAAAGAAATGACTAAACGATTAAAAAGTAATGACACTCAAAACCAAACTTCAAGCACTCAAAGACTGTTGTCTGATTCCATTCATCAATAAACACAAAGCCTGTATTTTTGTCCACAGAATAAACCTGAACTGAAGTACAATACAATGAATTGGGTGTTTTACACATATAAACAAACCATTTTCTCTGTATTCTTTAGTTCGGGAGTATTCTGTGCAGAAAATCAGCGGCCACGTTTTCATTTCTGGGATATCGTTTACCCTGTACAAATCTTAACACTCCAAATCGAATGGCTCCCCAAAGCGAGGTCTACCATGTCTCTGATTCCCCCCCCCCCCGTGTGTCCCAGGTATAGCGGGGTGCTCTCTGCCTACGGCCTGGCCCTGGCCGACGTGGTGGAGGAGGTGCAGGAGCCTAGCTCGCTGCAGTACAGCCAGGCCTCCTACAAGGAGCTGGACCGCAGGGTGGATGAACTCACCCGGCGCTGCAGAGACACGCTCGGCGCACGGAGCTTCAGCAGGTCAGCCCCCACGTGGTTTATAGTAAACACCCGCATGGGCCCGTATACGTGAGGTGAAGTGATGGGTACGTTACGCATGACGGAGGTCAAAACAAACATTAAGCCGCAGGTTGTGGGAGAATGCAATGCATTGATTTACAGTTTTAATACTACCTTTATCCTTATATTTCATTAAGCCCATAGGGGAAATTGGACCTGCAAGATTAGATAAATATAAGATTAGATAAAAAAGGAGAGATTTATAAAAAAAATGTGAAAAATATCAAACACAAAAGCAAATTAAGGCAATTCAATTGTGAAATATCTCTGAAATGTATGTATTTATTGTGACGTGAATTGTATTTATTTTGTATTTCTCTATGGTTTTGACAGTAGATTTACACTCCCATAGTCTTGAGTTGAAAGGGCCGTTCTCTCCTCCTCTGCAGCGATCAGATCAACATGGAGGTGTTCCTCCACCTGCGCTACCAGGGCACCGACTGCGCACTCATGGTGTCCGCTGACGGTTACCCTGGCAACGCCCAGTCCTGTCGCTCTGGAGACTTCCGCAGCGGGTTCACCAAGCGGTAATTTAGTTAGTTTATATGTTGTTTACTGTTTTGAGTAATTTGTGTTTTGTGAGCCAAACTATTTAAATATCCGAGATGAATAAAGACAATGGACTCATGGTGAGGGTGGGGGAAGGGAATCGAACGCTGTACCTTTCGGCTGGGAATCAACACTTTCGCCACAACACTATCTTTCACTTCTTTCACTTTTCATAATGTGACTAAACCATCGCACCTGGTCTCTCTCTCTCTGTTTTTCTTCTCTGTCTCTGCCTCTCTCTGCAGCTATCTGAAGGAGTTTGGCTTCACCATCCCAGACCGAGCAATCATGGTCGACGACATCAGAGTGAGGGGTTCTGGGAAATCAGGCATCCAATCGGTCGTCAAGGCAAAGACGGGCGACGGAAAGGCGAAGCCCGTCACGGTACATGAACACACACACAAAACGTTCATTCACAAAAATATATGCATTCACAAATATGAGTAAATGACATCCATTATTGATGAATAAAACAAGAAAAATGTCAACATATTAGGAAAGATAATCAGGAGGATATTTCAAGACAAAAAAAGTCAGAACACAGCTGTATTAACCATAGTACCTTGATAAATAGATGTATTTCCTATGCATTTACTATTACTATTCACTTAGCAAAACATGTGTTTTTGTGTCCAATCAGACGGCCAAGTGCTACTTTGAGGGCGGTTACCTGGACACCAGCGTGTATCTGTGGGAGGAGCTACCGTGCAGCCACACTATCCAGGGACCAGCCATCATCATTGACAAGAACAGGTAGTTTCTTGTCAATGACGTCACCATGGTTCGACTGGGAGCCATCGGGGACGGCTGTCTCTGTCAGGGCCTTGAGTCAACAAGGTTTCAAAATCACTGAAAATAATGGGGGATATGTGATAGCTAATGTGTTGTGTAATATGTTTGTAGCATAGTTATTCATTATTGTGTGGGTGTATGTGTGTGTGTGTGTTTGCGTTCCAGCACCATCCTGGTGGAGCCCTGCTGCGAGGCCCAGCTGACCGAGGGGGGGGATGTGTGTGTAACGGTGGGCTCGGACCCCCACTGTGCCCTGGGAACCGAACTGAACACGGTGCAGCTCTCTATCTTCTCCCATCGCTTCATGAGCATCGCTGGTGAGCAAGGGAAGGAGAATAGTCTTAATGCCCAACCAAAAGGTTCTGGGTTTCAATCCCACTCTCCATAGTCTACATGTAGTCCTCCTTGAGCAATAGAACCTAACCCCTTACCTGCTCATTAACACCATGTATTCAAGATTCAAAGATTCAATGGTTTTTATTTGTCCCATACTCATACAGGGTGTGCAGCGAAATGTTTGTGTGACACACTCTGTATTTCTGTGCTTAAAATATAAATCAAATACAATAGAATCTCGAATTCGCTGTAAGTTGCTCTGGATAAAAAATGGCTGCCAAGTGACCGAATAGTGTGGAGGCAGAATAAAAAAGCGACTATCTCGTCGCTGAATCTCCTCCCGTGACGAGCGCTCCGTGTCCGCAGAGCAAATGGGCCGGGTCCTGCAGAGGACCTCCATCTCCACCAACATCAAGGAGCGCCTGGACTTCTCCTGCGCCGTGTTCGGGCCCGACGGGGGGCTGGTGTCCAACGCCCCCCACATCCCCGTGCACCTGGGGGCCATGCAGGAGACGGTGCAGTACCAGGTGGGCTGGCTGTGTGTGTGTGTGTGTGTGCGTGCGTGCGTGCGGGCGTGCGTGCGCATGCACACGTGTGTGTGTGTGTGCGCATGCTCACATGTGTGTGTGTGTGTGCATGCTCACATGTGTGTGTGTGTGTGTCCCACTGTGTACCTCCAAGCTAAGAATGTGTGTATCCACAGTATGGGAAGATACTCTTGATAAAATAAAAAGAACGATTGGAGTAGATATGATTCCATATCGCGTGTTACGTGTCCTTGTATTACCCTGAAACCCAGAAAAACAACGTCTCTCTGGATCCACAGATCCGAGCGCTTGGGGACAACCTTAAAGAAGGAGATGTGATCCTGAGTAACAACCCCTGTGCCGGGGGCAGCCATCTTCCCGACCTCACCGTCATCACCCCAGTCAGTACCTCGCTCCACCACATGTTTATTTGTTCTCTCTGTCGGTTGTTCCTTTGTTTGGCTGCCATTTTTTTTTTTTTTCATTTTCATCCACTTATTTCCCTCCCTTTTTTGCTCTACTCCACCCCAGGTGTTTTGGAGAGGTGTGAGCGGGCCGGTGTTCTTTGTGGCCAGCAGGGGGCACCACGCCGACATCGGCGGCATCACCCCAGGCTCCATGCCCCCCAACTCCACCTCCCTCCAGCAGGAAGGAGCCGTCTTCACCTCCTTCAAACTGGTCACCGGGGGAGTCTTCCAAGAGGAGGGTGAGGGAGAGAGTGAGAGCGGGGGAGAGAGATAGTGAAGTGACTAGAAGAAGAAAAACATTTTAGGGGGATTCTGTTGTTCATGAAATTACATCATGAAATTAGTAATAATAATAAAAAAGTTATAAAAAAAAAGTTAAAGTAAAAAGTGTTAGGTTACTCAAAGTTATACTTTGGGCAGAACATGGGGTAGCAAGGTTGAAAAAACACAGGAAAAGTTAATTTCATTGGTGGAGTTCCAGGAAATTCTGGCATTTATCAGGAATGTCTCGATAACGCACCACATTCCAACAAACAGATACAGGACCAAAACATGGATTCTTGATACTCTTTTGCGTGCTCTTCCTTTATTTCCATCCTGTTTTTGTGTTTTTTTTCCCACCAGCCGTGACGGAAGCGCTCATGGCTCCAGCCAAGTACCCAGACTGCTCTGGGACACGTAATCTCCATGACAACCTGTCGGATCTGCGTGCACAGGTGGCGGCCAATCAGAGAGGCAGCCAGCTGGTGGCCGAGTTGATTGACGGCTACGGGCTGGCGGTGGTCCAGGCCTACATGGGCTACATCCAGGTAGGGTGATCGGCTACAGTCCCAGGAACACACACACACACACACACACACACACACACACACACACACACACACACACACACACACACACACACACACACACACACACACACACACACCACACACCACACACCACACACCATACAGTACACAGCTCTTACAGTATCAGTAGCAATATTGCCATGTTAAAGAACTTGTAAATGACTTACTAAGTCGAGGAATAGATCAGGGTTGCAGAATAATGTTTGCTCTGTACATTGGTCAAATCACCAAAAATTCACTTCAAAATTTAAACGGAAGTACGTGCCATAGAACACACACAAGACACACAAGACAGCTGTATATGTGTGCCCATTGTATTTACCTACACAAAAGTAATTTGAACTAATGTGCCTGTGTGTGTGTGTGCAGAGTAACGCTGAGCTGGCGGTCAGAGACATGCTGAAGGAGTTTGCGCTGAAGAGGCGGCAGCAGACGGGCCGCCTGGAGGTGGAGGCGGAGGACTTCATGGACGACGGGACGCCCATCAGGCTGCGGGTCCAGATCAACGAGGAGGAGGTGACTGAGGGCTGCAGAGGGTTTAGCCTCTGCCTAGGGATATGTTCTACTATCCATGGTTCTACGTTCTTTGGTCTCTTCGGGGCCAGAAAGATGGCTTGATATCATGCTGTAGCTCCCTGGGGAAAATGAAGAAATTTAGAGTTATAACATTTAAAGAATGTTTGGGGCAAATTTGCCTTCTATGATGAATATAATTATAAGATTATAACTTGGATATGATATCATCCTTAGGTAGATATAGCCTGGCTAACGCCAGACCTCATCTCAATCTACATTGAGATGAGGTCTGGGAACCACACATTCATTTTCTCATATTTGAGGCGTGGTTTTACGATTGCCCGGAGCCATTTATTGGGCGCTACGAATGTCTATCATATGAGTCTGTACGTAGCTCATAGCCAATCGTATCAGTTATACCAGAAGACTATGTAGAGTGACAGAAATTCGATGAGGAAGAAGACGACGGGTGTGTCGAATAGACGTCGTCATCGTCTTGCCGTCCCTCCCCGTTCTGTGATTGGTTCCCTATCGCAGGCGAAATTCGGATCCATGGAATCCAGGCTGCCTAGCAGCGCGAGATGAAATTGCGGGTAAAGCAGCGTGGGTATACCCAGGCTAGGGTAGATATGTACTGAACCGGAATTTGAATTGTAATGCCTGATTTCATAAATCCTTCTATATCCTTTATCCCCGATGGTATTCCAGACGTACCGCTGATGTTGACTTTAGTGCTAAATCTCCATGGTCTACTTTAAATGTTTCACCCTCAACCTTGTTTATGAACTGCTCCCCCCCACCTGCAGGGCAGCGCCGTGTTTGACTTCACGGGCACCGGGACCGAGGTGTGGGGGAACTGCAATGCCCCTCGCGCCATCACCCTCTCTGCCCTCATCTACTGCCTGCGGTGCATGGTGGGCCAGGACATCCCCCTCAATCAGGTATGCCCGTCTCATCTTCGTCTTCCTCTTCATCTTCATTTCTCCCCCTTTGTCCCGCCTCTTCATCTTCTAACTCTTCATCTTTCCACCTCTTCGTCCTCATCCTTCTCCTCCTACTCTTCATCATCTTCTTACTCTTCGTCTTTCCTCCTCCTTCTCCTGCTCTTCATCATCCTCCGCCTCCTCCTCCTCCTTCTTCTTTGTCATCTTCATCCTCCTCCTCCATATTCACCTCAGCTCTTCTGGACTTTATTCTTTTATTTCCCCAGAGTTGGCGATGCTTTGAAAATAATTGGCAAGAGCCTCTGAGTGAGCATAACCTAGCTTCGTTCAACGTGTCGGTTATTATATCGTCTTTCGAGTCCTTCTGCTTTGACTGTTCCATTGCGGGGAGAATTACATGTTTTTAAACAAGGATAGAAATAATTGGGAGCCCTTTTGAGATTCCAGTCCTCCCATTAATGTTGTCTGTTAAAAGAAACTCTTTGTGTAGTGACTGCTACATTGGTGTTCACTGTTTAAGCAGCCTCTTGTGCTGTTTGCTTGCTGACATTTTCGACAAGATGTAGGAGTCATCAAACGGTAGTCAAAATGTAAAATAATCTAGTTTGAATCGTGCACTAATGGAGTGTGTGTGTGTGTGTGTGTGTGTGTGTGTGTGTGTGTGTGTGTGTGTGTGTGTGTGTGTGTGTGTGTGTGTGTGTGTGTGTGTGTGTGTGTGTGTGTGTGTGTACAAGATCAAAGGATTAGAACAAAGGCTGTAGGAACATATTTCAGAGACAGTTCAACTGTATCCTCCTCCTCCTCTTCCTCCTCCTCCCCGGCTGCAGGGCTGCCTGACGCCCATCAGTGTGGTCATCCCGCCCGGGTCCATCCTTCAGCCTTCCCAGAATGCAGCTGTGGTGGGGGGGAACGTCCTAACGTCGCAGCGAGTCGTCGACGTCATCTTCCGAGCGTTCGAGGTCTGCGCCGCCTCGCAGGTGAGCGCCATGGCACCGCCCGGATTGACCTGTGTGTGTGTGTGTGTGTGTGTGTGTGTGTGTGTGTGTGTGTGTGTGTGTGTGTGTGTGTGTGTGTGTGTGTGTGTGTGTGTGTGTGTGTGTGTGTGTGTGTGTGTGTGTTATTTAGGATGGATCCCTCTCACACCCCTACTATAATGCCCCGTCCACACAAAGCCGATTTTTTGGTGAAACCGCATAAGTGTTGTGCGTTTCGGCCGACCATCCAGACGGAGCCGGCGAATCCGGTGCCCGAAACCGCACATTCCTGAAACCACCGTCCCTCGGAGGTGGTTTCAAATCTATCCGGACCTTTGCGGTTTCTTGTTAGGATTCGGGTGGACGCGTGAAACGCAAACGATGACATGTCATTCATTTTTTATTTATTATTTTATTTGTATTATTTTTGTAGCTTTAAATAAAGCCCCTTGATAAATCACTAACTTTACATTAAAAAGTATTTCTGCTCAATTTAAAAGGTTGAATCTCCTCGTGACTGAATGTTTGTATACAGCGCGCAGGCTTGATGCGCGCAGGTTTGATGCGCGCAGGTTTGATGCGCTCCACTTTTTTCCGCTTCAGCTCTATGTGGACGGGGCCTAAGTCTGTCCTCGCTCTGTCTCCATCAAGGGCTGCATGAACAACATATCTTTCGGCAACGAGACGAGTGGTTACTACGAGACGGTTGCCGGGGGCTCAGGGGCGGGGCCCAGCTGGCATGGGCGGAGCGGGGTCCACAGTCACATGACCAACACAAGGATAACCGACCCGGAGATTCTGGAGAAGAGGTGGGCCGGCGATGTCCCTTCATTTGTAAAAATGTTCTGTTGGGAAAGAAAAAGTTGTTTTTTTTCATATCCATTTAGAAAATTTATATATATATATATATATATATATATATATATATATATATATACACATGTCTGTTCTGTTTAGTTCAACCTGTAAAATTTATAAATTTATGGCATTTCAATTTGTAAACCATAGAAATTAAATTCATATCATCGTACTTATTGGAAGTCGCTTTGGATAAAAGCGTCTGCTAAATGTCAAAATGTAATATCCCCCAACATATTTTTTTAAATTCCAAACATTATATCCCCATTTTTTCCAACCATGTTGTCCCCGCCTGCTCCTGTCCCCAGGTACCCGGTGGTGTTGGAGCAGTTCTCCCTGCGCTCCGGTTCGGGCGGAGCAGGGAAGTACAGCGGTGGGGAGGGGGTGATCCGCAAGCTGCTCTTCAGGGAGAAGGTGGTGCTGTCGGTGCTGACAGAGAGACGCTCCACCCGGCCGTATGGGATCATGGGTAACCTATCTCCTAGCTCCACCAAAACTTGTTTGAGGACCGCGGTCCTACCACCTTAATTCTGTAGGGTATGTCACATCTCCATATTCTGAGCCACCTCCTTCAAAAACTGCTGGAACTGGCGGTGATCCAGGCCACAAGCCTGAATCAATCGCCATATAATGACCAGATGACCGTTGTCATTATATCATCCAGTTCCAGAACCATTTCACACAGGGCTTCTTGGTGGCGAATGCAATGATAGGTTATCAGAGGTGTGTGACAGAACTTTTTCAAATTAATTTGAAGCTGCCGCGGGCCACATACAATTGGGTGGCGGGCCGGATTCGGCCCGCGGGCCTTGTGTTTGACACCTCTGACCTAGATTATGCTATATTTACGTGGTTACACGAACACTTGCTTTACCAGCTAGCTCATAACCTAGCTAACTAAATACTAGCTAGGTGTGTTTTCTACACACCAACAGTTCTTTTTCCAGCTTATTTGCCTTATTTGTAGTGAATCCTGTATGTGTGTGTTGTGGTTGCGATCCAGGGGGGAAGGGCGCGGCTTCTGGGCTGAACCAGCTCCACAGAGCCGACGGCAGAGTGCTCAACCTTGGGGCCAAAACGTCCGTGGCCCTAGAGCCCGGGGTGAGTCTTCAATCATGACGATATCGAGAAGTCTCCGGTTATTTTCCTAAAAAAGGTCCACACAGTGAACGGAGGCTGAAAGAAAGTGTTCCTAATTTTGACACATTTTAAATCAAATATATCTTCACTTTAATGGTTACAAAAGTTTTGTCAGAGTGTAACTCCACTTATCCGGTACGGCACACAGTGTACTGTTCTTGAAGGACTTATCCACTGAGGCCTTGGATTTACCTTAACTCTGTCTCCCCCTACAGGACATGTTCTGCCTATACACGCCTGGAGGAGGGGGATATGGGGAGGAGGAGGAGGGGGAAGACGGCGCAAAGTCTGAGAGCAAGCGCAGACGCTTGAACAAAACCTTCCCTGAGAGAGGCAGTGTGTTCGAGTATCGCATGGCCCAGGAAGGCGTGTGAAAAGGATGTTTGGATGCTTTTATTCCATGGATGGGAAGATGAAAAGAAAAAGTTAATAGAACCATCATTCCAACCAATGTTCATGTAGAAGTCAGCTACCTCTTACATTTTCCACCACTATTAGAAGAAGAATAGGAATTGTTGTCCACGGTTAAAGATTAGTGCGTTTGCAGTTTTACAGATCTTTGGAGTTCATGTAATACCACCAATTTGCATTGCATTGACTTAAATAAGTAAGGTGGGATTTGTCAGTACGAACTGGAAATACTTGAAATCTGACTTGTTGGGCCAGCTCGATGTAGCAATGATGTTTCATGTCTGTTCTGCAAGATAAGCCTAGTTCTGATATGAGTATTTAAAGGAATTCCACATTCAACATTTACTTAAATCTATCCTGTTGTAAAAGCTGTACACATAACGGTTGATGTTTAGATTTTACAGACTTATTCATAACCCAGAGTATATTTTATAACCAAACAAATAAAACCCACTTCAAATTAGTGACTTTTTTTTCTTTTCTAGTTATGGAAATGAACAGATTCCCTTTTAGATTCATTAGATGATTCATTATGACTTTTAAAATAAAAGAGCAGCAGAAATGTGACATTATATTGGCAATTAGAGGGTTTGTAGTAGTCTAAAGAATTACTTCAGAACAAGCTTAATCTAATCAATACATAATTTCACTTAAAAAAGCACTAACCCTGACCTCAATTTCTCCAAGTGCTTGGAAGTTTTGGTCTAGCCTACAAAATTGGCCACGCAAATAGTTTTCTTTCCAGTAATTTGAACCATTCTTCCACCAATATTTTGGGCAGGATGCTTAATTCCCTCTGTTTTACAAAGTTATTACTAACCCTGTATCCATCACTTCAAGCTAACATCGCTATGTGTGCCAAAAGCCCAGTTTGAACCTCACAACCTTTTTATCGGTCATCTCTAATCATGATATTGATCGGTCGGCAAACCTTATAGCCACTTCATATAAATTCCTGAGTTTACACTAAAGGCCGGTTTAAAGATAGAGCTCAGCAGGGGTTTATGTGCAGGCATGCATGAGACTTGATTGCATGTGTGGGGCGGGGCAGGGGGGGGTAGGGTGGGGTGACGGCTCTGGTGAAAGGGTGTCCCCCCAACCCATCAGGAATGAGGGGGGATTGGGGGGGGAGAAGGAGTGCAGGCATGCAAGGGGCAGCTGATAAAGAGATAGGGGTCTTTGCAGCGGACACGGCAGGGGGCTGACGGCTGGGGAACTGGTGATGTAAATCAGCTTTGCGCGCCTGTGTGTGTGTGTGTGTGTGTGTGTGTGTGTGTGTGTGTGTGTGTGTGTGTGGCCCCCCATGAAAACAAAGCTTACATCTTTATTTTTACTCGTTTATGTTTAAAACATTTTTCTGATTGAAATGGAAGTACAACCATCAGTAGATAATTTGAAGTCTTTATTCATGGAATATTTAAGACTCTTTAGACACTTTAAATGTATGCCACCAAATGATAATGTATCATTTTGGAACATTAACATTACAATTTGTGTGCTGTGGCACACCGAACAACACAATGTGGCAAGGAGTCAACATAACATTTTAAACCCTGAGTGGAACAACTGTAAAATTTTAGGAATATAAATGTACAAACATTTACTGTCAAGTATAAAAAAAATGACAAAAAAGGGATAGAAAAAAAGCAGTACCACCGATTCACTGTCAAGCACAACAAATCTTGGCATTGCCTGATATGTGTGCGAGGATTTGAAAGAAAATGATCTGAACAAACATGGGGGAAAACATTAATACATGAATGGATAATACATTAACTGTAAACGTTAAAATAGTGCCAAAACCATGAACACTTGCAGTTTATATCGTCCAAACTAACCTAGTCCTTTCCATCAAGAGACTGAGGTAGATAGTCATTTAATTGTATATAAAGTGTCTCCAATGATTGCGACTTAATTTTTTGGACATGCAAGGTAAAATTTATCTAAAAGAATAATCCACATATAGTTATCTTTTCCTTCTGCCTAATATAATAAAACGACAGCTCTTTATGATTTCTCTGTGTGAAAGATCAGAAATTAAAAATTCACCCATCGAGGTAGGTTGAAAACAGATGCATTCTCTCATATGACAATACCCTGATTAAAAAAAATAGTGCAAATATCATCCTCAGTGCAAACTGTAGGATGGGTACAACTCCCGGGGTCTTGATCCCGGGAGGCTCCCGGCTGCTCTTCTTCAGGCTAATACTGACACGGACGAGCCTTTTTTTAATGGATGCTCCTCTCCAGATGACAACACTCCACACAAGGTCTCTTCCCACTCATCACGTGTCCACAAAACGTCTCTTTGAGTGGCAATTTATACTACGAATACAGGCCCGTCAGTACTGGGGGTACCTGTTGAGGGGAGGTCCGTTCTGTAGCGCGTACTGACCCAGCGGCGAGGGGTGCGGTTGCGGGCCCTGACTCGCCGGCCCCAGCACGTCGAACACGCTCTTGTTTGGGGGCACCGACTGCAGCATGCTGTCCAGGTCCATGAGGATGGCGGGGGGCTGGATGGAGATGCGGCCCCCGGGCAGGATGGGCCAGTAGGTGTGTCCCAGGAAGTGACCCGGCCCCATGGGCGAGGCCCCGTAGCTGTACAGCGGCATCCCGCCGTGCAGAGGGATGAGCGGGCCCCCGTTGAAGCGCATGCTGGGCGGGGCCACCGTGTTGGGGGGGGCGTACTTGGCGTAGGAGGTGGGCAGCTCCCAGGGCGCCGGGGTCCCCTCCCGCCGCGCCGACTTGTGCTGCGGGGGCCGGCAGTCGTCGCAGTCGTCCGAGCCGGCCTCGCCCCCCGCCGCTGACGCGCGCTGCCCGCCCCGGGCCGGCGGCGGGCGCCAGTCCTCCTCGGAGAGGGAGGAGGCGGGGCTGGCCGAGCTGGCCGAGGCGCTGCGCACGGAGGAGGTGTAGCGCGGCCGCGGGGAGGGCCGGAGGTGGAGGTGGTGGTGGTGCTGCTGCTGCTGCTGCTTGGCTTCCCCCCCCCAGCCGTCTCCACCGTGGGCCCGGCCATCGGCCTCGCCCGTGCTGGCGGGCCTCAGGCTGTGCAGCAGGGAGTCGATGGCGAAGGAGGAGTCCAGCTTGGGGCGGTACAGGTCCTCCCGCGGGGGAGAGGGGTAGGAGGAGCCGGAGGAGGAGGAAGAGGAGGAGGAGGAGGAGGAGGAGGGCAGGGACGTCACGTGGTTGTCCCGGGGAGGGGGAGGGGGGGGCTCGTCCGCAGGCTTGTGGCTGTGGAGGATGTAGGGGGCCAGGTCCTTGGCGAAGATGGTCTCGTCCTGCCGCGACACGGCCGTGTTCTGCCTCTTGAGGAGCTCCAGGGGCACGCGGCACAGCTCCACGGCCCAGAAGTTGCCCTTTCCCTGGGGTTTCCCGGGGTCCTTCAGCACCTACACGCAGAGAACAGAGGAGAAGGTGAAGTGAAACTCAAGTGAAATACAATCCGGCTTAGCTTCGCACCGAGCAAACACCGGCACAAAGTAAACAAACACACACTTATTTGATGAATGCTTCCGCCCAAACGCCCCCCTAACCTCCTTCCCTCTCTTACAGTGTACCCACAGTTGATAAAGCAACAGTGGGAGCGATATAAAAGACACTAACCTTCACAAAGCAGTCGTATGAGGAGAGGTTGTGTCTCACTGAGTCCCGCCATCCCTTGTAGTTTCCTTTGAAGAATGGGAAGAGAGTACTGATCTCCTTCAGGATCTAAACAACAAAAAGGAGAAAATAAAAGATTACTCTGTTACTTTTAGAACCACAAAATATGCTTCAAGCATTTGACAACATTGGCTAACACATACATAAACCCTTATTCTTTTCAGTTAACACTCCTTTTCATTTGTAATCTCTGTTGCCTATCATATACAATATAATAGCTATCAAATACAACCAAATTTCCTATACAATGGTTTAATTTAGATTATCTACATTCCTTGTCAGAACACAAACCGGTGCCTGGTTTATCTAAGGTACGGTCTTATCAAACTTGGTCTTATCAAACTTAATCGGTGTCATTGAAATGTCACCTAGTTGCCGTTCAGTGTCACCACAGGGAGCAAAACAGTGATGCGTCGTTTGTCTGTAATAGTTAAACCAAACAAAAAACAACAACTGTCCATAACGAAAACAATATCACATTTTAAATATCTAAAGACTTAATGGCTTTTGGAGCGTCAAAAACAGCATGCGTAAAATCATGATCGGAGGGCGCAACTCCAATGCGTAACCGTGTCCACCTTGTCCGGTATTAATGTTTACGCAAACACCCATATGTGCAAAGTGTTTGACCTTTACCTCTGATAACGTCAATTTCTTCTCCGGGGAGTTTTGAATCACCATGGAGATCATAGCGAGGTATGAGTAAGGAGGCTTCGGATACCGCTGATAGTTCTTCTTCCTGCTGCACCCCGGGTTCTTCTCCACGTCAACATCCATCGCTTCACGCCTCGCGTCTGTGACCTCCGCCCTGGCTTGAGACGTCAGGTACGGTGGTGATCCAGACAGTAAACAGTTCTCAGGTAGTATAGTTGTATCCATAGTGGCTGCCGCACCGGTAGACCTACGTTGCTCGGGGTTTCCTCCTAGCGACTCCAACCGGTGCGCATCTTTTCCAGACGCATCGGACAAGCGGTATCCTCTGAAGCCTTGTTTGGATGAAGAAGAGGTGCGTGCTACACTGCGGTGAGAAGGGTTATAATTCCTCGTGTACTCGTTCACACTGTGGGAGTCAAGGTGAGGGTCTCGGTGTGTCTGGAGGTAGGGCTGCGCGGTGGGTGCTAAGCCCCTCTGTTCCATCCACTGCTGCTTTGTCATGCTGATCAGCAGCCCGTGGTTGGATGGGTTGGAGGGGAGGGGTGGTGGTGGTCGGACAGGACAACTGAGGGGGGTAGGGCGAGAGAGTCGGTCCTTAACTTCTGGCTGGCAGACTACTGGCTCCAAGCGGACTCTATTTGAAGAGCAAACAATTAACAGTTTCATGTAAATCCCGCTGCGTAATCGAGGAGAGAATGGAGCGTTCAGAATGACTGGTCACCACGGGGGGTGGGGGAGGGGGTGGGTGAATAAATGGGGGTACACTGTAAATAAGATTTATGATAAAAATCAGCTCCACTCCTACATGTTTGCTATTGGGGAGAATTGAGAATTTGAAAATAGTCAATAAAATAAAATAAAAGTTAAATCCAACTGCTTCCGACTTTAATGGAAGAGTTAGGCCTACACATACCAACACAATTATAATAAATGTCAACCAAAACTGTACACATTTGTGTAGAGTGGTATGCATTTGTTATCCTAGCCCATTAAAAAAAAAAAAAATCAGGTGGAGTCTGGAGGCTATATTGCTTTATAAAAAACTATTAGTCAAACACGCAATCAACACTTTTTAAGAAGTAGCAATATACATTAGGAATGCTAATATACAAAACTGATGTCGGTTAAAACATGTAGTGATAGGCCCCGAATGCAAAGAATGCAGTACCCTTTTACAAGAATATGTGTGTGTGTGTGTGTGTGTGTGTGTGTGTGTGTGTGTGTGTGTGTGTGTGTGTGTGTGTGTGTGTGTGTGTGTGTGTGTGTGTGTGTGTGTGTGTCTTAAAAATTGTCTGGAGATAGGTCTTATATTATAACCCATAAGAAAAAAGAACAACCGCATTAAAGTAGACAGGGCATTACAGCTCAAGCATGTGTGGCGCCATTAGGAAAGTGTGAATATTCCTATTTAAATATGAGATGTACGCTTAAGTGCCCAGGACAGCGAACATCAGCTGGGGGTGCATTACGCACACCGGGGTCTCCACGCCACTATACAGAACTTCATTCACAGTGAAATAATAAGTTTCGGGAATGCACGTCGTTCTTTGTTCAGGTTAATGTAGTGCTAATGTCCAAACCCTTGCTTCCCAGCAAGATAGTGAAAACAAGTTGGATTAGAATGACTCCCATTGGCAAACCAGAGACAAGAATCTTCCCAAGAGGTACCGTTTAGCATATTCGGGAAACACAGGGGCAATTAAATAACATGTATGGCTTGTATACCGACATGTCCTGGTTGGGACTTGATTCATCCGATCAACCGAAGGAGATACATTTGCTAAATGATCAATCTGGGAATTAGCCTTCATCCACATCCCCTAAACAAAGCACTTGACTTCACGCAATCCACATAAACATGCTTCTGTTTAAACTAGTGCAAACAACCCTATAAGCCTTTGGCATTGAGTTGAAACAAGCGTGTATCATGCCAATTAAAGTGAAAGCATCTGTGATTCTATTTTAGCTCGTTTGTTGTTAAGGAACAAACTTGCAGTTAATCAAGCCCACATTTCTTCCTTAAACCAAATTTGCTCTTACCATGAACAGTGCAGCCAATGCGGTTAAGATGGGGTTCAACTGGGGTTGAATAAACGTATGTGTGTTTATACGACGACCTTTGAGGAAGTCTGAACGAACTTGGAAGTGGCCCACCTCCTCCACTTGCAGTTTCGGAAGAGAGTTGAGATATAGGTAATCGTTTCGCCCTCTGTGGGTTACATTTTTGCATCATTCAAAAATACTTTGGTAGAAATGTGTTAAATGTTGTGGGCAAAAAGTGTTCAAATATGCAAGGTCAATTAAACGTGTTTAAGATGAACTATGATGTTGCATAAACCAAGGTAGGCCAATGATTCTCATGTAAAAATCTGCACACGCCTATTAGATATATCCAGGAAATGTTTCCTTAATATGTAGCCTAGGCCATTCCCTTTTAACAACCAACCTAATACACATTCCCATGTTATCTGCAAAGAGAAGGCCAATACACCCCCAGTCGCTGCTTCTGGTTTCAGTGAAGCTCCAAAACATAATTTGTATCTGTGCTATATTGCTCAAGATAAGGATTCTGGCAGATTGCTTTACCAGGCAGACCAACAAGTGCCCCCTCTGTAGTGAAGCCTATATGCATTTGATATTCATATATATTTATGAACAGGAAGTATCTTGTCACATCAAGGGTTAACCCCTCAAAAAGGCCAAAGGCACTGTGACAATGATCTACAAATAACCCTTATCAGAAACGTCCACATATCTCAGTAGGCCTGCCTTTAGAAATTCAAAAGCCATGTGTGCAAGTTGTCCAAACGCTTGATTAGACCCTATTTGTGCGGCCTGTAAACACATTGACAACGACCCCATGCAAAACAAATGATTTGAATACCGCCACACAGTCTATCCCTTCCTCTCTACCATAGAGCTGGTAAATAGATTTTGGGTGGATTAGTGACATGAATGGTGGCCCAAATGAATAGGAAGCCATCACAGAACTTGTGTACTGATTGTGTCTGGTCAAATCCTTCTTCCTAAGCTGTCTTAAGATGTCACTTGGACTGGAGGAAAGTCACGCTGAGAAAGTGAAAAGAAGATCACTCACTCACTAGCCAAATCTCTCTCTCTCATTCTCTCTGTCTCTCTCTGTCCTCTCTCAAACACACACACCAAGCCAGCCACCCACCGACACAGACACCGACACACAGACGCTCACACACACCCAGACACACACACACACACACACACACACACACACACACACACACACACACACACACACACACACACACACACACACACACACACACACACAGACGCTCACACACACACACACACACACACACACACACACACACACAAAACACACACAAACACACAACCAACTATCTTATAGCTTCCAAAATCACCTACAAGAACATAACCACCATAGCTACTATTGTTTCTTCTGCTTTTATACTTCGAACGAGAAAAGGTCTCCAGCGACTTCCTTTTTACGAATGAATATTTAATATTTCCAATATCCAATGCACTGGAAAGGCCATATGTATGGGCTTCATTCCTGGTAGCACTGATTTGTACAGTGCTCTCCCTATAGAGTCATAACTCTATGTCCCTCCCCTGGAGGAAGAGATGGGCTGCATTGGATGCTCACTGATGGTGTGGCTTTTCCTCCGGCCATCAGGGCTCTGGCGAGTGTCACTTCTGCAACGACTTGCCAGGTCATAGGAGGGGTCAACAGATTAAGGAGTCAAATCATTGTCTAACCGGGAATTTTTGGGGTGGGTGTGTGTGTGTGTGTGTGTGTGTGTGTGTGTGTGTGTGTGTGTGTGTGTGTGTGTGTGTGTGTGTGTGTGTGTGTGTGTGTGTGTGTGTGTGTGTGTGTGTGTCTGTCTGTCTGTGCAAGGGTGTGAGCATGCGTATGTGTGAATGTAAAAACGGATGTTGTTTGGTGTTTCTGACAGTTTCAAAAACCGTTTCCTGACTTTGCAAACTGATCGCAGAATAGCATTTTTTGTTGTTGCAATTTATCATCACGGCCGAAAATGTTCCTATAGTACTCATCCTTTGCACAATGTCGCCCTCTAGTGGACGTGAGAGCGGGCGGCGCGGCGGAGCGGCAGAGCGGTGGCCGAGCGGCGGCGGTTGTTATGGTGAAGCGTTTCCCCTGAGGGTCGGCGACGGCAGCACCTGATTCAGTTTCAGAGAACAACCAGCCTACGAAGGAGGGTGACAGGCAACACGAACTCCACAGGTACGTTGAAATGTGACCTTCATTTCCTGGTTCATTCCCGTACGCGACGGGTACCGTTTCCACTTTGAAGATAGTATTTAGTTTAGTTTAGGACCACGGCTTTTATAATGTTTGTTATCCGTTTCACCCAAGGAGTGCAACGCAATTCGCTCCTCCGACTGGAGGCTAACGCTGAAGCCAAGCTAAGCCGGAGCCCTGCCACACAACACAATAACGCACTTTAACGCACGAAATACGTCTCAATTCGACGGTTCATTTGTTTGGGGCAGTTCTTTACGAAGTCACTATTAGTTTGGTGGGGTTCCAACACTTGTTAGAGAGCGTGTGGCTCCTCCAGAGAGACGTGGTGTGGATGAATGGATCCAGGTGGTTGTGGCGGCTACCTGTCAGACCACCGGCCACCTGTCGGTGCTGGTACGGGGGCTGGTCCCTCGCCTCGGAGTCACCCCTCCACACTAAACCGTGAAGGGGACGAGGGGGATACGATGACATCCACACCAGGTCCAGACTATTAGGGGGTTGATCAGGATGGACGAGGGTCGTGTCCCGCAGGGTTTCTCCTTTTCATTACTAGCCCTGTTGGAAGGGATGCAGGGAACAGGGTTGTGGACGGCGTGCATGCTTTATGCTAACCCGTGTTGTACCGGTTCTAAATAGTAAGATGTCGTGTGCGTGTTGATTTGGACACAATGGAGTTCTATCCAATGTAGGCCAAATCCAACAGAAGATCTGATTAAAAACCCGGTCATGCTTTCTTGGCAGATCTGTTATCAAAGTGCGTCTTGATCGTATGGAGGCTGTCTATGGGCCGGGGGTAAAGGTTGGTGGACTATAGGCTTCTGCGCCCTGCACATGATTTCTTCCAATAGATTATCATTATCCGGCTGCCTATTGTCTATTGTACATAGACCAAAGTCCGTTTGTAAAGAGCTCACTCCCATTATGACAATCTCAGATGTGTTTCAATGAGCGTTTTGGTAAAAGATAAATACATATTATCAACAAGCTCTAATGTTAATACGTACAAAATGTAAAATAAATAAATAAATAAAATGGAAGATAATAAATATAAATGTTTATCTACTAGTACAGAGTTTCCTTTGAGTCATTGCAAGTCACAACCATAACAAGATATTTCCTATCACGTAAACTCGCACATCTAATCCTCGGATCAAGACAAAGTAAGAAAATCTGAGTAGGCGGCCACCACTACATTGTTCACTTTCTGTCTATTTCTAATGACAATTTTCAAATACTTTTTCAAATTCCCTTGGCCTTGAACTTGGTTAACAGCAGCTTTTCAGTCTTTTGGATAAAGAGCAAAAACAACATTTTAACCGACATGTCATCCTCTTAAAGAATCAGCCGGCCTATTTTTCTCTGTGGCTTTGTGCTTGTACAGGACATGGCCCAGGCTTCCTGCGTAGACACAGTACGTAGAGCCGTAGTGAGCCAGTCACTCTGTAACCTCCCCATCCTTCCTCCCACGTCTTTACACTATCTTGAGTGCAGTCTTGCCTCCACATCCTCTTTCCTCCCCCCCCCCCCCCCCCCCTATATTTGTGTATATATAAAGCATGCCCCTCTACTATAAATGTGTTTCTCTACTAGAGTTCCAGTATCTCCCTCCTCTGTTGCTCTGGCCTTGTGTTGTGGCTTTACTTGACATTTTTCTGTGATAACTAAGCAGGCTAGCTTTACCTACTGCAACCGCATTTAGAAGGGCCATTTTTGCAGTTCCTTGTTGACCCCCCACTTCACAAAACAAGATGTTTTGTTGATGTTCTGTCTCAAACTGGTATTTTAGATAAAGATTGGGAAGAGGGAGCTGGTTACATATTTGGCTTGTTGTGCTGATTCAGTTTGGCAAGCAGGATCATTCTCGATTCACAGAGCTGCATCGAGTCAGCAGGGAATTGCTCATTGTTTAATGGCTCATGGCTCATGCAGGTCATGTCTAATGGCACACTGGCCCAGTGGACTGAAACAGTGTTTTCGCAGTTTGGTTTCCTGAGTCCCTGAAACTGTTTTTCTACTAATCCTTCCCACTTAAAATGTACAACAGGTTTTTGAATCAAGAAATCCAGAATCCTCTCTGGGAACACTCAAGTAGTATCTTCCTGTGTGTTATCTTTTAAATACCCATGTGTTCCTTAGGTTTATGTACAATCGGGCGGTGAATGTACAACCGTCTGTTAATGGGTCCACAGTCTGTGGACATCTGTAGAACAACCTGACAGCTGAAAGGTGTGGTTCATTGGCTCTGCCATTTGCAGTTTCTCGCCTTAAAGGTCCAATGTGTGCAGTTTAGAAGCAGCCTCTCACCCCTCCATGACCAAAGACTACCGTGGTCTGTGGCTTCATTGTGTAAGGTGCCAACAGGTATTCCTGTTTTGTGAAAAAGGGATGAAAACGTTTTTATTCACACTCTTTGACAGCTCTAGGCTGGGTATAAATCAGTTTAACCAATCAAAATCTGGCATCTTTTACATGGTTACCATATTCAGTGAACATATTGTAGGAAAGGGCTGATATGATAGCCTATTTGATTGATAGCCTATTGATGACTAGACTATTAGTACATTCTTAATTAACTGTTAGTTAATGCAGTAATGAGCATTAAATAACATTTAAGTAATGTTGTTTAATAGTTTAATATAGTTCCTTTATTGTAAAGTGTTGCGACCAATACATTGATCTGCTATTAGTCCCCCTCACTATGGTCATACAGCCAGGTAGCTAGCGTTTGCCTCATCAAATCGAATTCCTCTCAGGATTTCTCCAGTGCTAATTGCTTGTTTAACTTGGAAATAAGAAGTTACATGCACTATGCTATGTCACATTGACTTTAATGGGAAAGACGGATAACTGCTTCATTAGGATAATCCCATGACTGGTGATGATTCATTGCAAACAAGAGAACACACATAAGCACCTCCCCACGATGCTGTCTCCATGACTCATTGTCCTGTGGTCGGAAAAATCAAATTTGCTCATTAGGTGTATCATGCAACTCCCATTCATGTATATTTTGATTACTTGAAGGCCTTTTAAAGTCGGTGAGATGTTCCGTCCCATTTGATTTGAAATACTTTTGTCTGAAAACCGGTTAGTCTGGTCCACTAATATTGACTCGATTATAAAACTCTTTCCTCTGTACGGTTTTCTACGGCACCTTTTGTCTTTCGATTGCAGTAAGCTCATGTCTCATAGAGAAATATTAGGCTGGTTATGTGATGCCTCTCTGAGTGATGTTGTGCAAGCTTGGCATAAGCTGTGTTCACAATCATAGGAGTTAATGCTTGTGTGGCCTTGGCTTGCCTGCGATTTCACAGGTCCCCAGGGAGTACGAACCTACAGCCTGAATTTGAGGAAATCCTTACATTGTGGCCAGGGAAAAACTTAGCAAAGTAGCAAGAAGAAAAAAATGACCACAGTTTTGGCTCGTCTAGTCTACTTACTTTAATGAAATACATGACTGATGATACTAAATTATAATAAAGAGAATGGAATGTGGTTATCCTTGATCCCTGTGTAGCTTTATCTCTTCCTTCAACACCCTAAAATATTTTCTACAAACGTCGTCCCCCCCCCAAACCGCTAACTTTGAATCTCGAGAAGAACTCTCCCCTCCACCGCAATCGTGGTAGTAGTAAAAAGCCACACACACACACACACAAACACACACACACACACACACACACACACACACACACACACACACACACACACACACACACACACACACACACACACACACACACACACACACACACACCCCGTTCACGCGGCGAGCGTGCTAGCGCCGCGTTCACTCTCCCCTATCTGTGTGAGTGCCTCCAGTTGACCTTCCTCCCTGCGCTCTCCCCACTAAATAATAGACGAGGTGCATGGAAGGAGCGGAGCCCGCGAGACGTGTAACCCCGTACCGGTACAGCACAGCCCCCTGCCGACGGCGGGGCCGACCTCGTCACGCTTGGATCCTTCCCCAAAAAATAAAACCCATCGTCGCAGGCTAGAGGGCCGGGCCTTTAGGCCTCTCCTTGTAGCCGACTCCCCGCTCCACTCACCCCTGGCTGCCTACGCTCAAAAGGCGAACATGGCCGCCGTGCAGCGAAGAGCGTGTCTTGGACGGCGGGGTGTGTCAATCATTAATGAAAAACGTCCCCGGGTCTCGGGTTTCCTCCGGGATAGAGGCGGGAGAGGATGGGAGCGGGGAGGGGGGGAGGGTGGGAGGGGAGGAGGATGGGAGGGGAGGGAGCTCAGGGGTTAAAGATAACAGGATTAGGAGTGCTGAGCGTGTGCGGTAGAAGGTAACCTACACTCAACAACACACACTCCCCTTCTTCCTGTCCCACTCACAGTCGCTCTCGCTCTCTCTCCCTCCACAGGTGAACGCACCCAAAGGCGAAGGCCGCTGTGGTGGTGAACCAGCCCCCCTGGATTAGCCGTGGACTGCCGGGGCCGACCGTTAAGACGTTCACAGTGGGGGCCTCCCCCCCTCCCCCAACAAACACACTCACCCTGGGATTACAGCCTCCGTGGCGACTCGCAACGCCGACTCCCTCACCTTGTGGTTGAATGAGGCCTTGTGCAATGTTAAACCCCCCCCCGTGAATGTGCCTTTTCATTCTCCGGCGGCTGGAAACGTTTTTTTTTCCCCTTCTGACTCCTAGGAATGTGTGAGCCGGTTCCTCCGCTGTAGCTTTATTCCGCAGCCATGGCCTCCTGTGACTCCCCCGTCGGATGTACACGCTGCCCTGGCCCGTCCCCTTCCGAGCGGATCGGAGGGTAACCTCGCCACCTCTCCTCGTTCGCGGGGCGCTTGGCTGACCGGTCGCGTTTCACTCTCAATCCCCCCCCCCCCCAGGTTTCTTGTCATAGTTTGCAGATTTTTCGTCACCGGCTTGGACTACGGTCCTTTGGACTTGACCCTCCCGGGATTTACGTGGATGCTTAAACTGTTGGATTGTTTATCTTTTGTATGACTTGGGGTTGAATAAAGAGGACCGGGGGTTAAAGGAGACGGTGAGCCCGACCTCGCTGCCGTCAGCATGTCTCGGACGTCATGAAGCCACCTTAAATCCACCTTGTCCGCCTGGTTCAGACTTTGGACGCCAACAATCGTGCTTATTTCACCTGGAGATAAACCTCACCTCCACCTCGCAGGAAGGCCTGCTGCTTCCATGGGGCCAACCGGCTAGGGGTCGGAACAGGTCGACGCCGGAATCGTTCCTTAAAGGATCTTTAAGCCCCAGCGACGACGACAACAACAACAACAACAACAGGAAGAGGCCAGGGTAGCGCAGAGGGGCGGGGCGGCGGCGGTGGCATGGCCGCAGAGCACGGCGAGCTGCTGGGAGAGATGGCCACGGTGGGTCGCCTGAGTGCCACGGAGCGGCTGAAGCACGCCCAGAAGCGCCGCGCGCAGCAGCTGAAGGGCTGGGCGCAGATGGAGAAGGACTCGACCCGGGGCTCCAGGGCCAAGGCGGACAGGAAAAAGGCCCGCACCCGGAGGGTGAAGTTCCCCGACACCATCACCCTGCTGGAAGCCGCCTCGCGCAACGACGTGGAGGAGGGTGGGTGGAGCGCACACGCACAAAAACAAACGGATGGACGGAGACACACACACACACACATACATACATACACACACAGACAGACAGACAGCGGCATACAGACACACACTAGCTGACAGACAGATACAGACAGAAAAACACACACATTGAGCGTAGAGCAGTTAATAAGTGGTATTTGACTCCCAGCCATATATAGCGGGCAGGTTAGTTTGGTATCTAGGGGGTCCTACTCCAAAAAATACTGTGCTGGGTCAATCCCCATATTGAATATACTTCCTTCATCCAGATGCCCAACCCCTACCTGATCTTGTATTGACCTGTATCTCAATGCGAAGTAAATGTAAGCTACTATGGGTAAGAACGTCTGCTGAATGACTCAATTGTGAATTGTAATACTAAATCGTAAAGCATTTGCATATATATGACAGCAAAAGGCGTACATTACCTTCCACTGACAAAAGCGTGGTTTGTGCCACTGCAAGGGTTTGAAAGGATAGGTCAGTTTTCATTTTACTATAGGGAAATGATGTACATTTGATTGGCATTTAATTTTACTTGCATAAGACTGGGAAACTCCAACATGCACTCGAAGTCAATGCCACCATAGACAGAGAGTCCCTGCCAGCTAAGACCACACTAAGGGAGGGGGAGCACTTGATTCGCTCTGACTGTAGGACCTTGTGAGCAAGCTCCTCTAAAATGGAGGGTTAATTACTAGGGGTCAGGATATTCGCCCTAGTGAGTCACAAGAAGCATGACCCACTATAGTGTTCAAGCCAATGAATATTGAGAACTTAGTTATTTTTAAAGGCCAGGCATGCTCTCTCTCTCGTTATTTATTTATTTATTTATTTATTGATATATACACACACACACAGCCTCACCTGATATCCTTTGTAACGGCTAGTGATGAAACTGGGAGGTGCCCTAAATGCCACGACTAATTATGTATCTACCAAAGGTACTCTGCCAAGTGAGTCATTGTGTGTGTGTGTGTGTGTGTGTGTGTGTGTGTGTGTGTGTGTGTGTGTGTGTGTGTGTGTGTGTGTGTGTGTGTGTGTGTGTGTGTGTGTGTGTGTGTGTGTGTGTGTCTCTGCAGTCAGGGAGCTGGTGAAGAGTGGAGTCAGTCCGGACCTGTTCAACGAGGATGGACTCACAGCCATGCATCAGGTGAACACACACCTCCAATATCCTCAATTAACTCATTTATTTATTAACAGCAAGTTGACTGACCGTAGCTATGGCATGTACAATAGAGTTATTGTGGAGGCACGACAGATTTGATCAAAGGGCCTTTGAGGTTCAAACACCTGCCTAGTGCCTACACATTACACCTGGCTCGCTTATGTATATGCAAACACGCACGCACGCACGCGCTCTTCCTCCTGGCAGGGGTTAAGGGGGCAGAGCAGGTAGCCTGGGAACCGGATGGTTGCTGCTTTGAGTAGTGAGACATGGTTTGAGAAGTGAGACACCTCGTACATGTGAAGGCACCTCACCATAACTGCTCCCGACGAGCCGGTGTTTAGCTTGCATGGCTGACACCGCTGTGGTGTATGAATGTGTGCTTGAATGGGTGAATGTGAGGCAATAATTGTAAAGCACTTTGAGTGGCCAAAGGTATGAAAGCGCCAAATAAATGCAGTCCATTTACCATATACATTCACACTATGGTTGCAGTTTTTAGTTGCTTACTTTATACTTATGTCTTAACAGTGAGGTTGGTCTCCTCTTTGGTCTGTATGTTTACGTTCTGCTCATACCCAAGCAGCTCACCAGCCACGGTTTGCCTTCTATTTAGTCCGGCCTGTAACGTTTCTCCTAGTGTACTCAGTAAAAGTTGGCTCACGTTCAAAATAATTTGGACATTAACTTTAAAATTCCTAGATTCTTACTCAGCCACTGGATGTGAAGATAAGGTCAAAGATGGAATGGAGGGTCAAGCCTGGTTTCCTTTTTTGGACCTTTTAAAGGAGCAGTTTGAGGGAGATCCGGTTGGTATGTTGTGGTTTGGCAACATGCAGCCCAAATACAGACAGTGGACCTAGAAATAATTTATAATGCTATCCAGCAAAGCAGAGCCCTATGTCTATTCCCTTATTGTTGTTCTCCCTCTACCTGGCCCAGATTCTAGCTACCCTGAAGTGCAAGCAATGATGGCCACTGACTTATTGTTTGACTACATTGAACAAAGCCATTAAACAATAAACCGGGTTATATAATAGTTTTCTATATTGGACGATCAAAGAAATAAAACAATGTTCTCCACCGTTGTTTGACTGTGGTTAGAGTGGAGTGTTAATCCACAATGTAATACATCGAAAACCAAACGGCCCACTGGCCTAACAACCTCATTAGTTGTATAAACACACCTATCGCTACAATCTTTGTCTGCTACAAGCTGCTTTGGCAGGGCAGTAGGCACACTGTGACCCTGTGGATTAACAGTGGCGCAGTAAAGATTATTAATAAGTGAATAAACCCCTCTCTGTTCCTCTCCTCCCCTCCAGTGCTGCATCGACGACTACACCGACATGGTGCAGTGTCTTCTGGACGCCGGCGCCAGCGTCAACGCGTGCGACAGCGAGCTGTGGACGCCGCTGCACGCCGCCGCCACCTGTGGCCACACGGGGCTGGTGCAGCTCCTGGTGCAGGCGTGAGTCCCGCTCGTCGATGGCATCGTAGGGTTTTATGTGTTGCATGTCTTCCCTTACAATGCACCAGACCACCTGGCCACCTGATCAATAGGCACATGCACGCAGAAGGGCACACACACAGTCACACACACAGTTGCACACACACACAGTCGAACACACACAGTCGAACACACACACAGTCGAACACACACACACAGTTGAACACACACACACACACACACAGTCGAACGCACACACACACACACAGTTGAGCACACACAGTCTAACACACACACACACACACACACAGTGTCTTACACGCACAAACACAGTCCCACAGGGCTCTTTGTGTCACTCTCTCTGTCAGTAGGACAGGGAGACATCGGAGAGTAACTAGGCCAGTAAAGACCACACACACACAAAGAAAAACAACAAGACACTCTGAGTGCAAAACCGTAGCAATTGAGATACACTCGGCCCCTGAGTCACAGCGTTGTTTAGATGGATTTAAGCGAAAGGCTCACAATTTCCTTCCAGTGAGTTTCCCATCTTGAGCAATCCTACAATGGGTCAAATGTGGCACTGAAAACATCTGTGTTTGACAAGTGCTTTTACCGTACTAGTTACTGTGGGACCTCCTCTTGAATGCAATTCATACGCTGCATCACTTCTGTTGTTATTTAGCATGTGTTAATGTGCATAGTTATCTTCATGAAATACACAGTTTCGTACTGAACAGGATTTCAATCAACACAGTCTGATACAGATCTCTGCCTATGGTGTTGCTTCGTAAGCAGCTGAGCGCTGGAGTGTTTTCTGATTTTAAAACTGATTTATGAACCATAAATCCAAGACGCATTTCAGAGCAAGGCGAGAGCTGTCGAAACAGTGTCTGCTGAGACAGAATGAGCCTTGTGTGACTCAGTCTCTCTATTTAGAAACCTCTACTGTGGCCCGGCCGTCTCCTGTAAACACAGTACAAGTCTTTCTGGAGAGAATTGCATTTACATAAACAAAGCAAGCGATGCAGATGCTCAACCTATGATTCGCTCAGACTGCTCTGAGTCACCTGGGCTGATCTACGCTCTGTGTGTGTGTGTGTGTGTGTGTGTGTGTGTGTGTGTGTGTGTGTGTGTGTGTGTGTGTTAATCTAATGGTGTCCTGTGTGTGTGTGTGTGTGTGTGTGTGTGTGTGTTTCCGTGTGTGTGTTTCCAGAGGTGCGAATTTGCTGGCTGTCAACGCCGACGGCAACATGCCCTATGACCTCTGTGAGGACGAGGCCACCCTGGAACTCCTGAAGTGATTATGGCCGAAAAGGGTTAGTAGGAGCAGGATTAGTAGACGTAGGATTAGTGGTAGGATTAGCAGTAGTAGCAGCAGTGCTAGTGAAACACTTAAATGCGGTAGTAGTTAATTTATGAATTAAGATCGTCCAACTGCCACAGCCCTTTCGTTAAAACAACAAAAGAGGATGTCTCAGTTATTAAGTTATTAAGCAGGAGAGGATCAACAGCTCTGGGTTCTTGACCATCATGCCTCATGTCTATGTCGTGTGTTCATCCGCGTACGCCCGCCTGTCTCTAGGGATCACCCAGGAGCGCATAGACGAGTGTCGAGGGGCGAAGGAGACGGCGATGCTGAAGGACATCGAGGCTCTGGTGCAGAGCAAGGCCGACCTGAACGCACAGGACGACAGCGGGGCCACAGTGGTGAGCCATCGCACCGGTTCAACCCGCCACGCGTTCCCCGCACTAGGCTAGCTATGTGATCACAATCTGGTACGGAGCGTTGCCTGTTATTTTTAGCTCATTTGAATCGCGAGCAAGCCACACCAGCACACTAGGGAGGATTGGGTGTGTCCTAAATCCACAGAGAAGCTGTACACAGAAAACCCGGTTTTAAATGATGCTCTTTTCTGCCAAAATGTGTGGGGAAGAGGAGGAGGAGGAGGAGGAGGAGGAGGAGGAGGAGGGGGGGGGGGGGGGGGGGGGGGGGGGGGGGGGGTGAGCTCATTTGGCTGGGGAACACTTGCGGCACAGAGGTTGTTCTGTAGGAGTAAGGTGGGGCCGTGGACAGGTCTGCTTCGGTTGCTATTTCTACTCCACTCAACTGCGTTGGCTCCGCCTCTGTCCACAGCTGCACATAGTGTCCGCTAACGGCTACCTGTCTGTGGCCGAGCTGTTGCTAGAGAACAAGGCCCAGGTGGAGGTGAAGGATCTGGACGGCTGGACGCCCCTGCACGCCGCCGCCTGCTGGGGACAGGTGAGCGCTGCAGCCACACCGAGGCTGTGGATCCCACCGGGAGACTGCGCCAGACCTGGACCTACGGTGGACCCGGTTCCACCCGGCAGAGTAGACCGGATTTGTAGATTTGACCGTGTGATAGAGTTACGCTTAAACCGGAACACTGGATCAAGCAGGGATTCGGTGAATGGTGTAACGCAGTATAGAACCGTTATAGGAACAGTCGGCCCTTTGTCTTGAGGTATTTTTCTGCTTAACGTTTTCGTAATGAACTCGCAGTGTAGAAAGTACCAAGTTTTAAAATAGTGCTATTGCCCTCGCAGCATGCGTTGCCTTCTCCCTTCTCTGAGCCACCCTGACGATGGCTCCCGTGCGTCTGTCCCGTCCCAGCTCCAGATGGTGGAGCTGCTGGTGGCCCACGGGGCGAGTCTGGACACCAAGTCGGTCCTGGAGGAGACGCCCTTAGGTGAGGCCTGCACCCATGCCCGGTGACTCACGGTTCTCACCCTGATCCGCCACAGATACTTGCACTCAGCTACTGCTATAAACTAAACGTCTCTCTAGATTACGTCAGAACGTCCCTAAATGGAGATACGGGTTTGTTTTATGTCCCAGAGTTACATTTAAGCATCCCTTGCCCTGGGTTTATAAATATTACATTTTTTTCTCCCTCTCTCTCTCTGAATACCATCACAATGGCCAGTACTTATTTTCTATTTCAATAATGTTGGCTTGTAATAGTACTTTGTCCAAATAATGGCACGCATTGCACTATTGACCATCCCTGGGAGAAGGGATCCCCCACTGTGTTCCTTCTCAAGATTCCTTCCATGTTAGTCAAGGAAGTTTGGGGGGCTAGGGTTAGGGGGTTGTCATAAATATATGGCCTGTAAAACCCTTTGAGGCTAACGGTGATTAAGGGCTCTACAGATATAATAGACTTGGAATTGACTTGACTTCAAGAGGCAGATATTGAGAGCGAGCCGTCAGACCCTGTGTGACACATGTCTGGCCGTGTTGCTGCCCCCCCCCCCCCCCCCCCCCCCCCCAGATGTGTGTTCAGACGAGGAGGTGCGCGGCAAGATCCTGGAGCTCAAGCACAAACACGACGCCATCATGAAGAACCAGGGCCGCCACAAGAACACGCTGCAGAGACGGGCCTCCAGCACGGCCAGCCGGGGGTAAGCATCTCCTTGGGAGCACCAGGGGCCCAGAACCAGGGGCCCAGGACCAGGGGCCCAGAACCAGGGGCCCAGCCCTGGGGCCGCTGGCTCACTTTTAGACATGGTTCAATCTTACATACATTCATACACATTCAAACGTTCAAACCAAAAACCGAAACAAAGAGAAAACTATTTATGAAAAAAGGAATGACTGCCAGCCCAAAAGTAAGGTATCGGTTTCGATAGTCATTTCAAACATGCATTTAAAAAAAAAAAAAAGTAAGAGCAAGTGTCTCATATTATA
This sequence comes from Pollachius pollachius, assembly GCF_949987615.1. Lineage (NCBI taxonomy): Eukaryota > Metazoa > Chordata > Actinopteri > Gadiformes > Gadidae > Pollachius > Pollachius pollachius. Next base: position 15,168,023 of record NC_136950.1, on the reverse strand, counting down.
TTGTCCTGGTGAGGTTCCCACTGCTGTTATTTTTACCTACGACAATGTCCTGAGATTTGTATGGTGCGGCCGACAGTTGGTTTGGCATTCAAACGACATCTAGATGCTTCACGGGATAGAGCAGTGAAGTTGAGGAATGGAGCTCCCCTGGTTTTAAGCCTCGCTGCTTTTGGATGTCAAACTGTCACGTGACTCACCTCAATATACTGCTCCTTATCTACTGCTCTATCTGAGCTTGATGAGGTAAAACACCTGGACCAGGATAAGGAATCAGCTGAGGCAGAGTCAGATGTTCCAGTTACTTCAAAGTCTTTGTCTCTCACCAGCTAGCTTGCTTGCACTCTTATACCTGAACAAACACAGCCATGTTACTACAACAAGAGCGTGACTTTAGCGAAGGACACTTTTATCCTAAAGCGACCTCCGCGATAAGCGTTACTCTGAGTGATCGGAGCACACGGTCAGCATTGAAGCCACTCCAAAAATGTTATGCGAAAGTCAGTAATATGCCACCAGGTGTGAGCGGGATTAGCCATTACAAGCCGCTTGAAAATCTGCCCTTACCTGTGCCTCAGTGACATCATAAGTAGGCGTGTCCACCTAGATGTATGATGGATAGATAAGCAACATTTGATGCAGTCCACTGGGTAGTAGGGCTGGGCGATTAAACAAATTTTGATCGCGATTTCAGTTTTAGCGTCAAATGGTCACAAAATTAACAATCTTGTTTTTCGATTTTTTTTTTTTATTTTATTTTCAAATATTTTTTTAAGATTTTATAGAAAGGACAGAACAGCTGGAAACATATATGTATATCATTTTAGATTGGAACTTTTCTTTTTGACCATTTTGTGTATTTTTTTTAAGGCGAAATTTCAAAGTTCTCAATGACAAAGATTTTTTTTGGGAGAGTCATGCTGAATAAATACAACATAACTGTTTGAATAATAAACAATTATGTTGACTAATAATCGTGATTAAGATTTTCCCCCTAATCGAGTAGCCCTACTGGGTAGGCTGGTAGACTGATCCATCCAGCACACATCTCGGTGGACACTGGTGATGTCACTAAAACGCAGGGAAAGGCGGTAACGGCTAATCACACCCGGTGGCATTAACTAACCCCATGAAGGCGACACAAGCGTCCGAGGAAACTCGAAGCGTGACGCTGCGTCACCAACCCGCCCCCCGCAGGAAGGTGGTGCGGCGCGTGAGCGTGAACGAGCGCTCCAGCCTGTACCGCCGCGAGCACCACAAGGAGGCCATGGTGTGGCAGGAGAGGGGCCGGCAGCCCGAGCCCCCCGACGACGACGAGGACAAGCAGACCGACAACGAGCTCAACAAGCACGCCGCCATGGTAACGGGGGGGGGGGGATGGATGGGAGGGACAGTTGGAGAATATCTATTACGTACACATTTGTAAAAACAAAACTAAAGTGGGATGAAGATTAGAGAAGTTTATATAAATTTATAAATCTGTTTTCTGTATTTATCTTCTTTTTGTTTGTAGACCTACTTTTTTATTTTATTTTATTATTATTATTATTTTTTGAATCCTTTCCTCATTACGACTACTGTCCTGTACATCTGGGATTATATATTTTACCCATCCCAGACGTTAAATTGAGTGTAGGAGCGAGGTGGTTAGATGGTACAGGACCGGCAACTTGCTTCAGTCTTTCACCCCCACTCTCAACAAAACAATATCGACGGTAAGAACGTGCACATGACCTCACACACCTCACACACCAACTGTCTTATCATCCACCGGGACTAGCGACTGACCGCCACGAACATGATGACGACACCGACCACCCAGCCTCAGAGCCCTCTCACCACCTCCCCCTCCGTGTCTCCCCAGGTGGCCGGCGCCAGCACCAGTGCCGCGCCCCCCCCTCAGAACGGGGATCCGTCGGAGCCCCACGAGGAGCCGCCCTCGGGCCTGGAGAACGGCGGGTCCCCGGTCTCGCCCGCCGCCTCGGTCCCGGGGGAGCAGTGGGTGGGCGGGGGCCTCATGGACCGCAGCGCCTCCTACCAGCTCAGCCCCGCCGCCGCCGCCCCGGACGCGGGCACCAACGGCAACGGCGAGGCGGGGGCCAACGGCAACGGCATGACCCGCGAGAAGTCGTACCAGACCCTGGCCGACCTGAAGCGCCAGCGCGCCGCCGCCAAGCTCAACAAGTACCCGGCCCCCGCCCCGCCCCTCCTCCCCGCCCCAGTGGAGGAGGAGCCCCCCGGGACGGAGGAGGAGGGCGGCGGCGATGACGCTCCAGGGGAGGTGGTCCGCAGTGAGCCCGCCGGGGACCCGACGACGATCACCATGACGACGGGGCCGGCGGCGCCGGCGCTGGTGTCCACGTCGAGCCAAGTGTACTTCACCCCCGCCAGCGGGGACCCCCCCTTGCTCAAGCTCCGGGCCCCCGAAGAAGAGCAGTCCACGGCTAAGGAGCCCTGCTGTAGACTCATGTAGACACACACCTCCGCGTGGGTGCACCACACACACATTAAACACACACACGAGCAGCCGTGTCCTTTGATGTGTGGCTGAACATTATCCGGGTGAACGTTCCTTCAAGGATTCTTCTGGAGCTGGTTTTCTAAAGGTTATTTTTTGTTTGTTTGTTTTCTAGTTCATGGCCTGAAGGTTTTGGCCGACTCTCCAAGGAACGAATGTACATTTAAGTGGTGGTTCCTTTTCCCCCATGTCTGTTGTCATGGGGAGCGTATCACCACCTGCCCTTGGCACTAAGGGTCTCACCATTCCAAGAAGAAGCAGCAGCCTGCCTAATAAGGCGCCTGAATGTAGTGCATTGGGATCGCGACCACGACGACTTCATATTTTAACGTTAGGACGCCATCTAGTGGCCGATATGAAATGTTTCCAGTGTTATCCACCTAATCTAGTGTGGCCTCCTGCTTTCGTTGCTCTTATTTGTACACCCTAATTTTTTCCTTTTATAGTCACAGTCAATACTGACATTACTTTAAAACTAGCTAAATTACCACGGTGTGTTGGGAAGTTTAATCACCCTAATCTGGATTTGAGAGTCGAGGATTTGATTGACTTTTTTATCAAAGAACTTCTATAAGTCGTTTTTGTGATCATGAATGGTACCTATTGTACATTGATACTCGCTCTGTATAAGAGGCCTGTGAATGTCAAAACAAGTCCTGACATTTCAGTTTTCAGACTGACAATGGAGGAGTTTATTCCCTTCAGAGCACTAAGAAAAGAAATGTCTGCAAGGTTGTACGATATTTCGATAATGCACCATGTTGTGGTCGGCTCAGTTTCAATCACCATGATAAAAGTTCTCTACATTTCTATTTTATTTTTCTCCAAATGGAACCAAATTATTTATTCTCTCTAATATATATATATAGATATATATATAGATATATATATATAGATAGTGTGCACAGCAAAAATACTGCCTGATCTTTGTGAGCTTGAGATTTCGGTTGTCTTGATTCAATAAGGATTTATTGAAAAAGATGACATGAAGTACAGTCCTTATTTGAGATTACTAGTGCCTTTTTTCGAGGTTTACAATGCAATTGATAATCATTCGTTCCCATAGGATCCCTGCTGAAAGTTGGTGTGCAGCGGGATAATCCAAGTCATTCATACAGTAGTGTAGGTGGCCGGTAGCTTAATGCACTATTACCATCTCTAATTGACTGGAGAGGTTGGGTTTCTCATTGATTTATACTCCAATGTACATCGCCTTTTCACCAAATGATTTTGTATTTTTAATGTCACTGTTGTTGATCTGATGTACCAAGTGATGGCTTCATTTACATACACCCCGTTCACTCACGAAGGAGAGAGTGATCGGGGGGGAGGCGCGAAACAAAACGCAAAAATAATGTATTTAATGTTAAGAATTAAGAATTCCTATCATTTGCACGGAGGCGTCATCAAAGGACAAAACATGGGTCCCATATACTTTAGCTAGCATGGCATGGGTAGAATATACTAGAGGACAGGAGGCCATCACCTGCAGCCATGGTACATACTCAGCAGGCTCATAGTCATAAGGAGTAATGAAGCCTGTGGTCCTGCAATGGCCGCCCTGTGGCAAAGGTATGTTCTACTGTACAAACTGGAGTAAGAGAACCATTCCACCCGTGCGAATGCACGATCGTTAGGAGGAAGTGGCCGTGGCCTCTGACGGACAACTGAAACACGTTTCATGTTTTAACCTCTGCCGAGTTGCCCTGGGGCATGGCATGCCCTCCCTCTGCTGGTTAATTCCTGTCATTGTTTTTTTTTATGGGTGTATTTATTTATTGAATGCCAGTTTTCCAATTGAATTCATTAAAAACACACAAACTCATGACAATTTGGCTCAAAAATGTCAAATTAGCTCTATTGTTCTCAGCTTTGGATTTGGAAAAAGCTTTTGACTCAGTTGTGTGGGGATTTCTCTATTTAGTAATGAACAGATTTGGCTTTAGTGAAGATTTCATACGTTGTATCCAGACACTACTCCTCTGCTACTGGAAGAATATAGGTGAATGGTAGTGTTTCTAACTCCATAACTCTGCACCGTGGCTGCAGGCAGGAATAACCCGCTAGTCCCAGTCTTTTCCATTTATTTATCAAACCCACACAATACAACAGGGGTCAGATCTGAAGGGTAGGAATGGGAATATAGGAAGTGTGGAGCATAAGGTTAGTCTTTAGACACAGATGATGTGGTCAGAATCATGGACCCAGGTTCTGGGTATATATGATATATATATTATGTATACATTATATATTATTATATGTAATATATGGGGTACATTCAGGATCCTTAACATACAGAAAATGGAGGTTCTGATATTCAATTACACTCTGAAGCAAGAATTCACTGCAAAATATAATTTAAAATGGCACTCATCCCCCTCAGGTATCTCAGAGAAGGTCTACCCAAAGATCTATCGGTTTTATTTGATATTAACTACAACTGGGTTTTTTAACCAGTACAACATTCACATCCCTGTATCTTGGACATATCCCTAACGGCTAAGTCAAGATGATGCTTGCCTCCTAAGGATCTTCTTGGCAGCAAGCAAAAAGAACATTACAAAATACTGGCTTCCAAAAAACTGCCCTACTGATGGCCTCTTTGTCAATATGGTTAATCATCTCCATACTCTTAGAACAGTATTTATTTGGCCAAAGTATGTTTCATATGTGACATTATATTTTAAATTAAGACCATTTTGTTTCGAATTGACTAAACATCCCATGACCTCATGCTTATTTACTATTTGTATTTTTCCTGTTTATTGCTTTGTTATCCCCTCTATTTTGAATCTGGAAAATGTTCATAAATATAAAGTGAAAAGAAAAACGTATACATCATTAATGTAGGAGAGTATGGAATAGTTCATGCAAGCACAAGGGGAGATTAGGTAGGGGAAAAACACATGTATTTTCTCCTGCTGTTTGCTAGTCTGTTAATATAATACCATTTTATTATGGCATATTTGTCTACATGCCTACATGAGTGATAATTGAGTGATAAGATATGTGTGATAACAGCTGGAGTTTAACATCTAGAACACTAACCATTGTGGTTTTACAAGTAGTATATTCGTATCAAACTAATAGTTTGTCACTGTTCACTATAGGCCTAGAAGGACAAAGGTGTGCACTGTTAAGAAGTAAAACACCTACCGCTAATAGTCCAGAATCTGCACACCATACCAACAAATACATGGAAGATGTTTTTTTATTTTTTTTTATTTCCCATGTAAAATACTATAATAATCACATATGTTTTGCGTTGGATTGTGAAGGCCGCTCGGCCCTTGTGTGACATATGTGACCTTTGGCACTGGGTCATATATCTGCTGTGTAAATACGGCTGATCTAGAGTTACAGCACTATGAGAGAGAGGGGGGGGGGGGGAAGGGCGCTTCTGCTGCTTTTAAAGCACGCCCTGTACTTTGACAACTTCGGCCCGTTTTGGCACTGCGCTGCTGCTGCTACCAAATGCAAAGTCAATAAATAGAGTTAAACACTTTTTTTTTGCCCTTCTGCAACATTTACAAAATACGCAACCGTTCACCGGAACATGCATAAGCTGCTGTCACTCACGCAGCTGTCACTCATACAAGCTCCTTTCTCTAACCCCGGATTTTTCTTTTTACTAAAGCACGGTCCCAAATGCACCGCTGGAGATCCCATTGCTAGTTGGTTATCAATGGGATAATTGACGACATGATGCAGGTCAGGCGACCTACAAGCTGCAAAAACCATGGTACCCCATACAAAAATTATTATAACGCAATGTGCAACGTATAGGCTACCACATGGTGCAGTTCAGAATGTAAACCAACAACGTCGCGCAGGTTAATGCAATTACATATCGGAAGCTACTAACCATCTATATGTTGTTTTCGGGGTGTGTCTGCAGTATTCGGTAATATTTGACTAAGCTTGTAAAACAATAAACGACGCCTGTCCGATATATTGTTTGCCAGGGGGAGGCGTTGGGCTCAACGTTGGTTTTCGTAAGAGCTCAAAGGGGGAAGAAGACAGGAACACACGCTCACACATACGAGTCGTAAAGAGAGTTGAGGGACGTAAGCTTCACCGGACTACACATCAGCCTCACAGAACCCAGAGGGAGTGGACTGGTAAGGGGTCACTGTTTTCATCTGCACACTGGCATGCCAGTATAGCCTATACCTATTTCTCTGTATCCATGTATTCTATGTTGTTATACTGTCTTCCTGCAGCAACGTGGAACATCGGCGGCGGACATGTCACAGAAAGAAGTTAACGGGTCTTCCCATCGAGGGAAGGTCCTCACGCTGGAGAGCATGAACCAGAACGTGAGGCAGGTCGAGTACGCGGTCCGGGGTCCCATGGTCCTGCGCGCCATGCAGATAGAAGAGGAGCTGAAAAAGGTACAGAAAGTTTGGATTGCTTCAACCCTGCTGCCTGGTTCCTCTATGACGAGCTGTGATTTCGACACAAACCAGACTAGAGTAATTGAAATGGTAAAAATAGGCAACTTTTGTGAATTGAAAGTACATTGTGGGTTACTGTACTCCCCACAAGTAGAAACTGTACTGCCTAGTTTGACATAATCACCGCACGGAGACTCACTTAAGGATTAAGTTAAATCTGAGCGGTTGACACAACAGTGTGCCTCTGTGAGGAAAAAACTGAAAGGAAGAAAAACTATCAACAACAACCTTGTATTTGCACTTTGACACATGACCTGTCTGACATTTGCATCTCGGAACTCAGAGCAAAGAATAGACCCACGGGATGTCATGGTTGAAAGGAGGGAGGACTCGTTGCACAACCACTCAGCTCACTTACAGGACCTCTTCCCGGTCCCTGTGTGTGTGTATCCATCGGGGTAATACGCTGACACTGGGGGTTGATGGCTCTCCCGGTTATACACCAGCCTGGAGGGGCTTCTTTCACCCGACCGAGAGAGCAGGGAGTGTAGTCTGTAGGCTGGAAGGGTATTGCGTAAGAGAGGGGTTACATTTTCTTTCTTTTCTTCTCGTTGGTGTCCCTTTGCCTCCCTCCCTTATCACATAGAGACAGAGACAGAGACAGAATGAGATAGATACTGTCATTCATCTGCCCCGGGCACATGTGCTTCAGGGTCAAGAATTTTCCATTTTGAAACTTAACATTCTTGCAGAAAGGCGATATAGATATGTCACGTGTCCCTTTGAACATGTCACTATTTTGAAAGTGGACACTTCTTGGGAATGGGTCATGCAGAAGATCTCGAGGCAGACGTAAGCAGCTTGGCCAGCTGGACTAATATTCCGTGTGTGTGTGTGTGTGTGTGTGTGTGTGTGTGTGTGTGTGTGTGTGTGTGTGTGTGTGTGTGTGTGTGTGTGTGTGTGTGTGTGTGTGTGTGTGTGTGTTTTCTTGCATACAGAGAAAACAATGGGATGACAAGCCCGTACTTTATCTTTCTTTACTTTCCAGGATGAAACCTAAGACTACACATAAATAGCGGTGATTAAACCTTTCGACCTATCATTCAGTAAGGTGTATTTTCCCCTGGAAAAATAGGACGAGTTAAACAGGACTTGTGAACACACCACAGTCCCTTAAGTCAGGGAACAAGCTTAACTGTTGGCCTTAACCAAATGCCCTTGAGGTGGTTTGTGTTAGACTCAGGAATTAGCCAGACGACAACCAAACTCCACCCAGCCTATCTCCACACCCGTATCCATATCAGGCTACTGAATTACATAACATTTAACACTTTTCGGACTGTGGATTGTAGCAGTGGGTGGTGGGTCTGCCAGTCTTGCTGGTGCTTTTTAAACAACCAGGGCTGTCTCGTCCCCCCCCCCCCCCCCTCCCCCCCATGGCTTCAGTGGGCCTCAGCCGGTGTAATCAGTGACTGATGGGGAGCCTGCAGGGGGGGGGGGCTGTGTAGCCGTGTACTGGGACCGCCACTCTCCCACACAGAACAGCGGCCTCTTTGTTAAACACTAACAAAGAAGGGATGAGAACCGGAAAAAAAAGACAAAGTTTCGCTGCCAGGATTTAACCCAGGGGAAGGTCCAAAGTCCCGGGTGCCAGCGCTAGAGTTTCTTCAGGTCCTGACTCTATTTCTTTTTTCTCTGAAAGCGTAACGTTATACGCAGAACAACAAATATTGGCTCAGTGTGAACTCTGCGAGTGATCTGCAAACGCTTATCCCAGCGGTTAGGCTGCGGATTTCCATGTGCTTTGCAAAAAAAGCGGAGAAATAATCTTGAATTGGAAAATAACGACGCTGACACAGGGACCCTTATCATTACCAGGCGGGGGGGGCCGGGTCTTGTACACGCGTTGCCATTGGCTGCTTGCTAGGGAGCAGGGTGTACTGCAGTTGAGGTTTGATATGCCTCCAGGAATGTGGAGGTTCATGTGCCAGGGAACTGGAAGAGAAGATACGTAGACGCCCCGCTAATGCAGCTCTCTCTCAATGTCATGTTACTCCACTCGTGTAGGATGAGATTAAGTGCATATAGAGTGGCACGAAGGAAGAAGGGTTTGGGGTGGTTGTCTGTCTCAAAACGTAGATGATATTTGTTGGATTGTTTCGATGATGTGTTATTTCTTCCCTGGGATATTTCTTTCTTTATGTATGGTTGGATTCAGATCACTAGGCGAAGTGCAGTTATAGCCGAGACAGTTTTACGAACGTGTACTGATTGACTTGTCCTCTTGTACGTTTGCTTCTTATGCAATGGCTGCAATGCTGCAAAGCTGTTATACATGTTCATATGTATTTTATTTTATTATCTTCCATTTGATATTTTTACTTATGTATACATTTATTTGTATTTTTTTGTTACAGACTTTTCTGTAACAGAGGCGCACAGTCAAAGAACTTCACAAGAGTGTACTTGTTAAACAGAAATGCCAATAAAAACACATTGTGTTTAATGATTCGTTGGAGGCTCCTTAAAAACAGATCTTCAACTTGTCCTCGTCTGACCTGAAAATGTGATGAGCAGAGGCCATATTTGTCTCTCTAGAGCCAACCAGGAAATGGGCTGGAACCAGAAGTCCAAAAGCCATACTGACACGTGTTAAACCTGAACTATGTATTGTCTCCCAACTGCTTGAGAATACAACACAATACAAATATTAGATTGAGAGAGAAAGAGTAGCTCAGCTTACTGTCGTGTGTACACACTACATGCACAGAACCATTCCCTTTAGGTAAGCTAAAGGGAATGGGAAATGGAAAGATCTCACGTTGTGTGTGTGTGTGTGATCAAACCATTGATCAGACAACTAGTTTGTGAATTATGTTCCGCGAGCGATTTCACACAAACAGGCACATACGTGCTCAAATCAGGCTCTTTGTCAACAGTATTTACCCCAGATGCACCACTGAGAAACACCCATCATCAAGCTGTCTCTTAATCCTTTTCAAAAAAATTATAGTTAAGTGACAGCACTTTTTCTTTTTTTTTTTGTACTTCAAGTTTTTTTTATTGAATTTTCGATATGATGACGGTACAATGTTACACATACAGAGACATTTGTTATTACGGTACAAATAAAGTCTTTGCCATAAAAAAATAAAATTAATAATAATAAAAAAAATACTTGTATCTGTAAAAACAAGAGAAAACAAGAGCAGCTCTAGGGGCACATTCAAATTGGAGTGACTAGAATGGTTATCCATGCAACTATCAAAAGCATCAGTACGTTAAATCAACATTGTTCATGTTACAGGTTTATCGGTCAGTGTGATATATGTCCAGAAACTATCCCCTGCTGGTGCTTTATCCTTGTTTATAGTATTCAGCTTATTAAGTATATGTTCATATGAGGCTGTTTTTATCATGGCGTTAGCCCATTCTTTAAACCCTGGAGTTGTAGGTGTTTTCCAGTGTTTAAGAATTGTCCTTGCAGCCACTGTAATGCCAACCATGATGACAGAAAACACTTTACTTGATATGTTATGTAGTTGACTTCTGTCACCTAACAGGCAAAGTAGTGACGGCACTTTTTATTCAGAGTTGTGTTCTTTCTTTCCTTTCCTTAGGGAGTGAAGAAGCCTTTCACAGAAGTCATCAAGGCTAACGTCGGCGACGCCCACGCTATGGGCCAGAAACCAATCACATTCATCCGACAGGTAGCACCCCTTTCCTTCTCTTTAGACTACTACAAATAACTTTCTTCGATTTTTAGATGAAAAAGAATTACACAAAAATGACATCATTTCATTTTCCCTGGTTATGACGAGTGGGAAATCCATCAGAAGAACACTAATCAGGAAAATCCAAGGGACAGACATGACGATCAAAAAGGCAGTTTGGGCTAAACTCAAGCTCTCCTCTGCTCCCTCCCAGGTCTTGGCCCTCTGTGCCTATCCGGCGCTCCTTGAAGACGACAAGTTCCCAGAAGACGCCAAGCTACGAGCCCGTCGTATCCTGGACGGCTGCGGCGGACGGAGCATCGGTCAGCCCAGGGCCTTTCCTCCGTACCGCGTCACCGCTTCATTAGATTAGCAAGGGGCCAAACGTCCGTGTCCAGGCTTAGAGTCGGGGTTAGTTTAAGCCCCCCATGGCTCTTTTCAGGGGGCAGTCCTCCTAGATCTGTGCGTTAACTTAACCGAGACTCCAAGTGCAAAACAATTTTTTTTTTTTATTCATATATTTATTTGTATAGGATTTTAATTCCTTAATGGACAGGAGGGGGGTTGGAGAAGGGAGGGGATGACACAAAGGATGGGAATCCAACCTGTGGTCTTACCATGTTCCATGGTCTGCCCACTAGCCAGTGTTGCTGGAGTGCCCCTTAACTCTCTCTTTGTTCATTTAGGCATAGGCTTTTTTTTTTTGGTCACAAATTGCATATCAAGTTGACTGCCCAGAGCAAAAAAAAAAACCTTTTCAAAAGGGTAATTAAGTGACTAAAGTTGAAACCCATTGAACTGCATTCCGTGGGATAAGGCTTAGCTAACCCCGTTGCGTAATAAGTAACACAATACCTCAATGCGAAGAAGTACTCAGAAATACAGAGATTGCCCTCTGCATCATGACATACAGGGTCATATATGGAATAGTGTTTTATTTTACTAAATGGCAATAAAATTCTGTAAATATAGCAATAGCATCCAACTGCAGCCCCGGAGCCAGGCCCTTAGGTGCGGCAACGGGGCCTGTGGTGTGGCAGAGGGGCCTTTGGCGTGGCAGAGGGGCCTTTGGCGTGGCAGAGGGGCCTGTGGTGTGGCAGAGGGGCCTTTGGCGTGGCAGAGGGGCCTGTGGTGTGGCAGAGGGGCCTTTCGCGTGGCAGAGGGGCCTGTGGTGTGGCAGGTCTGGTTTTTTGAAGTTTTGCATCACAGTCGGCCCTAGCTGCTCCAGTTCGGTTTTTCAACGTTAATTTTTCTTGTTAAATCTAAATAAATAATATTAAATCTAATAATAAAAACACATACATCTATGTTTTTATTTATTTTATTATTATTTTGTAGAAATTTCACAAGAAAAAATAGCGCTGTCTCCGGGCCTCTCACTGGATGCTACAAATATAGAGCTTCGGGGGCACTGTTTCTTTAAGACTATGCCCTTCAGGCAAATAGTTGGTAATTTATGATCTTATCTGAAATGATAAGGCAGAGTATCAACTGTTTGCCCTCAGGGCAAATTGTTGATTGGGGCAAACAGTCTTAAATAAAACAAATATATCATTGTTTTATTAATAATTGCTCAAATTGTACTTTCAGGTGCCTACAGTGCCAGCCAGGGTATCGAATGCATCCGAAAGGACGTGGCCAGCTACATCGAGAAGAGGGACGGAGGCATCCCCTCTCACCACGAGAACATCTACCTCTCCACCGGCGCCAGCGACGCCATCGTGGTAGGCGTCCCCTTGTGGCGCAAAGCGTGATATACCGGTGAAACTCGAAAAATTTGAATTTTGTGCAAAAGTTCATTTATTTCCGTAATTAAACTTAAAAGCTGAAACTAATATATTATATAAACTCATTACATGCAAAGTGAGATATTTAGCATTTATTTGTTATAATTTTCTTACAGCTTATGTTTTTCGAGTTTCACCTGATTATGGATAATAAATGCCTGAAGCAGGTGCGACATATGTTTACTAGGATCCTTAATGTACACAGAAACCACTATCACGAAACACAGCATAAAAAAAAGACAAAATAAGTCATAAACAGGGGTGGAATAGGGGGAATGAGAACACACAGGTGTAAAGAATGAGTAATTAACCCAGGTGGCACCGCTTTGACTAACGAGGCCCAGGGAAGCAGTCCCTCGTTAGTGCTCAGTCAGGATAGTGTGAGCTTCCTTCCCGTTTCGTTTCCTTCCCCTTTGTTATCACTCGTGCTGTTTCAAACAGCACTTTCAGACCAAGTGTGTTTGACTCTTTGTTCCAGAATGTCCTACGTTGGGGAATCAAACCTGGTGCATTTCCTGATGCATAGATCACATTTGATCCACTGCCACTATTTTTTCATATAAATTTCCTTCATAGGTTAAATATTCCTGAAGGTGAAAGTAAAAGCCCTCCACAGTATAATGTATGAAGTTGGTCTCCTAGATTTGCTGATGCAGTTGAAAGCCAAGGCATCACAACATAAATCAAATGTCTCAGTATAAACATAATGAAAAATTATGTTTTTAGGGCTTTTATTTTCTAAACCTTGAGATTTGCTCCCCTGTTGATTCTTCTTAGGCATTCATGATTACTTCCACTGTTCCCTTCCTACATCTGTTCCCTTCCTTCATCTTCCTACACCCATTTTCCTCTCTCCTGCCCCATATCTACTGTATCTCCATTTCTCTTTCTCTCTCTTCGGCCTTCTCGTCTGCCCTGCTGCTTCACCATTTTACAGCAGGTTCATGACCAAATGTAACAGGTCCCTCATCCTTCATCTATCAGCGGGTGAACTGCTCCGTGGGGCATGCCCAGGTCTAGTTGACCGGGCCTGCACAGGTGGGAGCAGAGAGGAAGGAGGAGTCTCCTTGCTGTTGTTAGTTTCCAACTCTTCTACTCTTTTCTGCTCTCTCTTTTTCTCTTCACGTCTGTCAAACATTCCCCTCACAGCCAGGGCTACTCGGTTACAGCAAAAATCATCATCACGATTATTTTGGTCATTATTGAAATCGCGATTATTAAAATGATTATTTTTGAGTTTGAAAACACTATGTATTTATTCAGCATTTCTCTCTAAAAAAAAAACACATTGTAACTGAGAACTTTGAAATTTCCCCTTTTAAAAAATTCACAATTTTAAAATAGAAAATGTTGAAATAGAAAATAAATGTACAAAATGGTTCCAGCAGTTCTGAAAATTCTATAAAAAAATAAATAATAATAAAAAACATAAATAAATAAAAATCATTTCAACGCGATTACTGGTATATTAGTTCGGAGATCGTTTGACCCAAAAGTCGAAAAGACGATTACTGTTCTATTAATCACCCAGCCGTCCTCACAGCGGCATTAACCTCCCCCGTGGTGCCCCCTGCGTCTCCTCCCCAGACCATGCTGAAGCTGCTGATCTGCGGGGAGGGCCGCACGCGCACGGGGGTGATGATCTCCATCCCCCAGTACCCGCTGTACTCGGCCGCCCTGACGGAGCTCCAGGGCGTGCAGATCAACTACTACCTGGACGAGGGCAAGTGCTGGGGGCTGGACGTGGGCGAGCTACGCCGCTCGCTGACCGCCGCCCGGAAGCACTGTAACCCCCGGGCGCTCTGCATCATCAACCCCGGGAACCCCACAGGTACACTGGGGGACACACACACACACACACACAGACACAGACACAGACACACACACACACACAGACACAGACACAGACACACACACACAGACACACACACAGACACACACACAGACACACACACAGACACACACACAGTTGTGAAAAACATAATTGATGTTTTGACAATCCTAATATGTAGTCAAAGAACATAAATCAAATACCGGTAACTTAATTAAGAAAACTTTGTAAGTAACTCATTTTTTTCATTATCCTCTTATTTAATATTTAATTGTATTTTAAAAAAACTCATAAAACCCATTATGTAAGAAAATACTGGCCCTTAATGTATAGATTTTTTGCCATAATATAAAAATGTATAACATTTGGGTTTACTTATTACTTAATGGAGCAAAATAAACTGTAATGTAGTAAGTGAACCAATTGTAATAAGGTAACATTATAGGCTCTTACAAGCCTTGATCACTGCACAGTCTGACACCCACATATAACCAGATTAGAGTTTCGAAACTTGCTTCGAAAAGTGTATAACAGCAGATCTGATCTGCATCACACACACACACACACACACACACACACACACACACACACACACACACACACACACACACACACACACACACACACACACACACACACACACACACACACACACACACACACACACACCATTGTTAATCATCAATCCTGGTTCCTGTGACAGGCCAGGTCCAGAGCCGGCAGTGCATCGAAGACGTCATTCGGTTTGCGAAAGAGGAGGGGCTGCTTCTCATGGCCGACGAGGTGAGCAGTGTTACGCGTGTGTTGAGTCTTTTTAATTATTTATTTTAAGTTTGCAGTCCACCCATTGAGAAAATCACAAGCATAGCAGGCATATCGTGGAGGCTCTGTGGAACATCTTTTTTTCACCAATCGTTTCTGCCGCCTGGATGCAGACTGCTGTGGGTGTGAGCATGAGGTTGAGATGAATGCAATTGTATCTGAACCAGATTTCAATATGGCTAAACTGGGTCATTAGTAAACCACAAACACACCCGGCATTTGTACAAGGTCTCGTCATTCTAAATAGCACTTAAACTATCTCAATCCCAAATCCGGTTCAACTGCTTTTTTGTTTGGCAAGTAACAACGACAATTCAACGTGCTACCTAAGGGGCTGCAGCACTCCACCGAGGTGGCTTTTAATGGGCTCGCAGGACGCAGGGTGGGGATGACGGAAACCGGTTTATTCTAAAGTTTTTAGACAATGATTCATGGCCCTAGAGCTCCACGTGGTCACGCTGTGTGCGTGTGCGTGTGCGTGTGTGTGGTGACGGCTGGTTTATCAACATACATTTTCCAGCTCCAGAGTCCAATCGGTGTCTGACTCGGGCCATGTGAGGCTGCTTACACCAGCCGTCATCCACACACACTCCCGTGACATACTAATTGATTTAACGAGTGGCTCTATAGTTAACGTTGAATAGGACTATGGACGTCTAGGCTTGGTTTGGCTCCGTGCCCATGATCAACCTTTTGTCCCGGCCTAAACCAGGTGTACCAGGACAACGTGTACGCGGAAGGCTGTGTGTTCCACTCCTTCAAGAAGGTGCTGTTTGAGATGGGGCCTGAGTTCTCCAGCGTGGTGGAGCTGGTCTCCTTCCACTCCACCTCCAAGTGCTACATGGGAGAGTGAGTTGGCCTTTTTTTTTGAAATGGGTCATTTGCATAAGGGTAAATATCGGCATTCAAAAATAGTGAAACGATCTGAAATCAGTCTACTCACACTCACCCTAATCATCCTCCCGTATAATTGGCCGACTCATTCATTCCCTCACTCTCCACCTCAAGCTGGTGTGTGGTGAGCGTTCTGGCGCAGATGGCTGCCGTGCATCACCCAAGTGGGTGCTGGTTGGTTATTGAGGTCCCCCCCCTTCACTGTAAAGCGTCTTTCAGTGTCTAGAAAAGCGCTATATAAATTCAATCCATTATTTATTATTATTATTATTATTATTATTATTATTATTATTATTATTATTATTATTATTATTATTAAAAGCGAGCAGTCCGAGCCACAGAGGGTACAGCCTTCAGCCGGGGTGGGTGAGACGGCGTACCACGCCGTCTCACCCACCCCGGCTGAAGGCTGTAGCCTCTGGGGCTCGGACTGTCACTCGAGGGTGGGTTGAGGGTTGGACTGGCTGAACTGTCAATGACAGGAAGAACCTGACTGGCAAGCGGAAAACTGCTGATAATAACAACTACAACAATATGAATATATATGTGTATTAATTTATCTATATGTTATTTGTAAACATAATTTGGTCGGTACCCATTTTAAAAGTACTGAGTTCGGAAGCCAACGCTGCACACACACACACACACACACACACACACACACACACACACACACACACACACACACACACACACACACACACACACACACACACACACACACACACACACACACACACACCAATCAAACTCAAATACATTGACACCTTAGATAAATCGAACTAACATGGAAGGGCTGATCATCTCGACGACCGTTCACCCGATCCCTTTCACTCTTGGCAGCTGTATGGCTGAGGACCCAAGGAATCGCAGTGACGGCCTTGCAGTTTTGGGACACTGACGTGTGTGTGTGTGTGTGTGTGTGTGTGTGTGTGTGTGTGTGTGTGTGTGTGCGTGCGTTTCCACACAGGTGTGGCTTCCGCGGGGGCTACATGGAGGTGGTGAACCTGGACCCTGAGGTGAAGGCCCAGCTCACCAAGCTGGTGTCGGTGCGCCTCTGCTCCCCGGTGTCGGGACAGGCCCTCATGGACGTGGTGGTCAACCCCCCCCAGCCCGGCGAGCCCTCCTACGCAACCTTCACCGAGGTGAGGGGGGGGACAGGGGGGAGCAACCCAAATTGCTCTATAATTCAAATGATGTCTGGACTCTTTATATCAGGGGGGCCCAAATTCTTCCCAGTGGAGGGCCAAAATGTAATCGTGGGGAGGCTCGTGGGCCAAAATTTAAAATTTTCAGTATATTTAGTCAAATCTGTGGGAGGCGGCTGAACAGGATAGGAGCTCAACAGCGTCACCCTACCATCAATGTATCACAATGTTATTCTAGGGTCAGGAATGGAAGTGCACCAATAAATAATATTCAATGAGAGCGAGCGCAGATCCCGAGCGCTGATGGCGGAAAACAATAATATATGCAGTGGGTAAGGCGCGGGCCAAATGAAATCGGTCGCGGGCCAAGTTTGGCCTGCGGGCCCCAAATTGGGCAGCCCTGCTCTATATAATGTTCAGGTGGCTGTAGTGTTTGCGCAAATGTTCAGACTTTAGACTTTAGATTTAGACTGAGTTAACGCTGATTGAGCGTGTTTATGATTCATTGTAGGAGCGGGCGGCGGTGCTGGCCAACCTGGCGGAGAAGGCCAAGCTGACGGAGGAGAGCTTCAACAATGTGCCCGGGTTCCACTGCAACCCAGTCCAGGGGGCCATGTACACCTTCCCCCGCATCACCATTCCTCAGAAGGCCATCGATCAGGCCAAGGTAATGCTCTAAACACCGCTTTGATACTGCACCCCTAATCCTTACTCTCTCATTATTTTGGAGCTTTTGTTCGCTCGTCGTTAACGTTACAGTTTGAGGTCCCTGACTGACTTTCCTGTGTCTGTGTTTCTGTCTGTCTTGTGTGTGTCTTTGTGTGTGTAGGCGGCAGGCCAGGCCCCAGACCAGATGTACTGCATGAAGCTCCTGGAGACCACTGGAATCTGCTTAGTACCAGGGAGTGGCTTCGGCCAGAGGGAGGGAACCTTCCACTTCAGGTGAGTCATTCCGTCGCGGTGTGTGGCACACTGACGTTTTTAGTCCGTTATCATCCTTGTCTCTGAACACTCTGCCTTTCATCGTCCCTCCAGGATGACCATCCTGCCCCCCAAGGAGAAGCTGAAGTATGTGCTGGAAAAGATCGCAGAGTTCAATGCACAGTTCCTGCAGGACTATTCCTAACGCCTTTCAGAAACCATCCGAGCCATACGTCATCCGAAGCCACTTCCATCCCGTCCTGGATCACTATAAACACAGTTCTCATGTAAAAGTTACCCTTCCCTGGTAGCTTTGTCGAAACCCATCGGTTGACTACCCTAGGGAATGCCTAGAATGCTACAACACCCTGGGCAACTTCGGTTACCTTTATGCAAACGGTTGTGTTGTTTCGCAACATAGTCCCCCATTTGGATCGGACGCAGAGATAACTGTCGGGTACGTCGAATTTTCAACGTTTAACCAATTGTATACTTGAAAAATTGTCAGCTCACGTCATTAATCGCAGCCGATGAGAGCCTTTTAAATGTTCTGAACTCCTTATCTTTTAAAACTGGAAAACGACAGCTCAGTTGAAGGCCATAACAGGGAGATTGACTTTTATTTTGTGTGTCTCATGGTGACACGGTGCGTCACTCAATATTAACAAACCCTTAAAAATGTCAATGTGCTTCCTTGCTGGTCGTGCCAACACGTTTTTCTTGAGCCATTCAAAGAAATGTTTTACAAAATATATCAAATGATCAGTGTGCCTTGTGTGAGTGTGACCTTCAAATGCAGTGGTGGGTCTCTGGGATGAATGCTCCCTTAAAGAATATTTAACGACAAACTTCAAGAAGCCAGAGCTGTGATAATGAGCCTACTTAAAAAGCAGTACGATAGTCTTGAGTAATCGTTGGGTTCAAGCCATCCTTTGAGGTCTTACGGCTAGGTAAAAGTACAGGGTATTTAGATTGCTTGGCTTCTTCTATCAAGGTCTTTTTTAGTAGATTAACAATTCAAATGGAAACATTTGGCAATATCTTGTAAAAATGTAATTTAAATAGAAAAAAAAATAAAAGGATTTAATGAAACTTGATTTGTTTTTTATTCATAGTCTTTCATGTAGTATTGGCGATCCAGGAATGTCATTCTAAAAAATCATTACGTATGTTTCAATGCAAATACCAAAAGCCTCGTCTTTTTTAGAATTTTATTTAAAAAGACCAATTCTCCAACACAGTGCATTAACATGCTTTTAGAAATGGATCAAAGTAAAAATCTCTTATGGTTCAAACGAAAATTATAAATGGTCCAACACTGTTGTCATAGCAACACAGTAACACGGTGTCCCTCGGCAACCCCTCAGCCTCGCGAGGGCTGCGCTTTGCGCCCCTGGAAGACTCGGCGCTAGCATCACAAAGAGTTCTCGGCTACTTTTGGCCGGAGAGAAAAGCCCTCTCAAAGTTCGTCTTTCTTCGACAGCTTCGTGGCGTGCTCCTCCAGGAACTTACTGAAGCCGTCGAGTGTTCTGTCCCCGCCCTCGAATTTGATTGGCTTCTGTTTGCCGTTGCTGGGCGCCAGGTATATCGTGGGGAAGCCCTCCGTTTTGTAGCTGTCGTGCGGCACGTCGTTGGCAGTGGCGTCCATCTTGGCGATGACGATGTCCTTGTGGCCCTTGTACTTCTTGCCCAGGGCGAGGTAGTCGGGCTCCAGCTTCTTGCAGTGGCCGCACCACGGTGCGTAGAACTCGATCAGGACGTCCTTCTTGGTGTCCATGACGATTGCGTCAAAGTTCTTGCCCACCACCACCTTCACGGGCCCCTTATTGTTCTTGGGCAGCGGCTGGGACTTGATGATGGGCTGCACCTTGCCTGGAGACACACGGGGAACAAACAGATCGTTTAATTTCGGAACAAGAACAGTCCAGTTTAGATTTTTGATCTGATTAAGCAAGGCATGAACCTTGAGATTGAAAAATAACTTAGGGCTTAACAGGCTGTATATTTATGACACCCCCCTGAGCCCAGCCCCCCAGAGGGCAAGGAAGAAATCTTGGGAAGGAACGCAGTGTGGGGGATCCCTCCTTATTACACATTAACACTTTTTAACACGTTAAAATGAACTATGTACCAGCCAAATTCCACCATGTTATTTGAGGATAAGGAACTTACCTTTCTTGAAGGCCATGACAAATTCCCTGAGCACCTCTGCGTCAAACTCTTCGGGCTCCATGGCGAACTTCTTTCCGTTCTCTCCCAGGATCCCCACGTTGACCTCCTCGCCGCTGTCGCTCAGCTCCAGGCTCTTCAGCTCCTCAGCATAGTCCTCCTCGTCCGCGATGGCAAAGGTGTACTCGGGGAAGTCCTTGGCCACCTCCAAAACCTTTGACCTCCAGAACTGTGTTGCTGCAGATTGGAGAGACAGGACAGGGTTTAGCAGACAGGCTAACTTTATATAATACCATTTGGTTTTATACAGCTTTATAACCATGTTTTCTTTTATTTATGGGCATTACAAAATGTGTTTAAAACAAGACTTCTGTCCTGTACTTATGTACAGGTCATATAAGAGCTGATATTACAAACCTAAGATTCCATAATTGGTTTAAATTATCTAATGTGCAAACAATTGGCGATAAGAAAAACTTCACCACTACTAGTTTTTCCCCTGCTAAGTACTGATTCTGCATGAGCAGTGAGCATCAATCCAAGCCCCTAGGATCTCTGAACATCATGAACAAACAACGAATCAATCCAAGCCACTAGGACCTCTGATCATGAAACAATGCGCCATTTACTTACGATGCAAGTTGAAAAAGCGACAGCAGCATAAGATCAGGCTGTGCAGGGGGAGAGCAACCATTAATGTTCACATGGGGCGGGTGGCCTTCTCACGACTCACCCTTCCTGTAGTCGAAGCTGAAGTCCACGCCGTAGTAGACCACCACCAGGGGCCTCTTGGCGTAGCGCTTGGCGTCGTTGCTCTGCTTCCTGTGGCCCACCAGCGGCACCGCGTTCTTCTTGAAGAAGTCCTGCACGTCCGACACGGGCGTGGACTCCTACGAGGATGGATAGGGAGGCCCAGGGTCAAAATGATGGGGTGGTTTGTCTTTAGGTTTTTACGCTTAAAGTTAGGAGTTATGGTTCATTTTATATTGTCTTTAGAGAGCAAGATAAATAGAAACCACAGTTGCAGCATATGGTACACTTAAATCGGCAAAGAAAAAAAATAAGGAATCATGCAATTATAGTTAAACAATGCTAAAAAGGAAGAAAAACAGTTTAAAAAAAAAAAGGCATTATTTTTCTTTTGAAAGACATACCGTGACCGGGAATGTGTGTGAGGCCGGCTCAAACTTGGAGCGGAACTTCTCAGGCTGAACCAGGATGACTTGGCCGGGGGAGGCCTTGAGCAGCTTGGCCACGTCGGAGCTGAAGGAGTGGAGGAACTTGTAGTCTTCCCTCAGGGAGTTACCTGGGAGGACAAACAGCAGTGAGCACAGCAGCCAAGTTTGGTGGAATCTCTAATCCCCAGAGATAGGGCTCCCTCTGTTGTCATAAATAAGGAATGACAGGCGTATTTGATGATTTTAGTCAGTTACTTATGGAGGGAAAATATTTTAAGTGCTATCATGCCATCTGGTGTGATAAGCCATTACAAACCGTTTGAAAATCAGCCTTTTCGTCTTGTAATGGCTAATTACATTCAAATCCTTGGCATAATATCACCCCTTTAACATTATGAAATTATTTTATCATTATGAATATATAACACTCGTATGTTGCATCTTTGGAATTCTATATCTTATGAATCAAATTAAGGTATGCCAACAGTTAGTGTGCTTTTGCCCCACACAGCATGTAGAATGCGGAGATTATCCAACAAGTAAACACAATATCAAACCAATAAATGAAAGCACAACTCCTACACAAAACACCACAACCATATAGCCACATATACTAACAGGCCTCCATGTAGATCTCAAAGGCGGGGTCCTGGTCGCCGGAGAACACGCCCACGATGACGGCGTCGTCGCCGTCCTTCACTAGCTCCTGCACCTGCCTGGCGGCCTGGACCGGCTTGGAGGGCGGGCCCGACTGCTCGTTCATGTGCTCCACGATACCTGGAGGAGAGGAGGCACAACAGATGAAGCATGAAGAACAATGACGACGAGTGGCCACGAGCACAGTCAACACGGGAAGGACGGAATTCACTAGGAAGATGTCTGACGAAAATAGTTCCCTTCTAGGTCAAGTGTTCCCCATGTAAGTGACACGGTACGTAGTTTGTCAGCGTGTTTGTGTCTGACTGTTGGTGCATGTATGAATACATGCAATGGGATATACCGTATGTATATGTGCAATGTACTGGCATCTCTATAGTTAGTGGTTCTCTCATATGCATCTAATTCCAGGTAGACTTGCCTTTACTTTATTGCACCATATCAACACATGATGGTGTGGTTCTTAGGCTGAGGCTTACGTTCTTTGGTAAACAAAATGCAAAACACTGAATCCTTTCTGACGGCCTGTGAAGTGTCCGAACGACAGGTTTAAAAAAGGGGCTGGCGTACCGAACTTCTCCCGGGGTCCGGTGTAGTCGTAGGCCTTGCCCCTCCTGAAGATCTTGAGGTCGGGGTAGCCGGTGACGCCGAAGCGCTGGGCCAGCTCGTTCTCCACCGTGGCGTCCACCTTGGCCAGCGGGATGGGGGGCGTGCGCTTGCTCAGCTCCTGCGCCGCCTTCTCGTACTCGGGGGCCAGGGACTTGCAGTGTCCGCACCTGCGTGGGGGGGGGGGGGGGGGGGGGGGGGGGGGGGGGGGGGGGGGTCACAACGGTTACAGTGCAGCGCTGAGTGTGGTAGAACCGACGTACGCATCATTGTGTACCGTTGATGGGGCTTTAGGTGGTGCATTTCAGCATCATCACGTTTGTATTAAGGGTCCAGGTTGGAAAGATTTGTAGCAACTAGTGTTGAGGTGGAAGATTGCAACCAACTGAATTCTCCCCCCCCCTCCATCAACCTTCACTTTCTAACAACTAGCCAAGTGTCAAGTCAAGTGATGAGATTCTTACATTTATGAGTTGTATTAAGGCACTTAGTCCAAAGGTCCTTATACATTGAACTTGATTGGGTTCCATTTCTATTTTGCCAATGAACATTCCGTATATTCGCAACAGTTTTATTATTCTGTGGGCTTTAGTCGTTAGTCTATTCATTAATAAATCTGTTTAACTAATCACAATCGCCTATCTTTGTCATGGGAACCATGGACACTGCATAGTGTATGACATGGCGGAGATAAAGGCCTACTGATGTTTCTCAACACACAGTCCTCTTATTGCATCCTTGATTTTGATGTCCCCGTCAGAGAGGGTTAAGCTTCAGGGACATCAATATATATGCCACGGTGTGTGTGGCTTTGAGGAGCTCCGTCTTGCCTGCGGTTGATGTTGATTCTTGTAAGATATCAAGCATATTTTAAATTCATATTATTTTGACCAGTCACCTCAAGCCAAATGCAGCCACGCGAAACAGTAAACATCTCTCCAACTACCAACTTGCTTGCTTTACTGCTTCTTTACTTAATTTCCCCTTCTCTAATTGGTTCATTTGTCGTCTGTGTGGACTGACCATGGAGCGTAGAACTCCACCAGGATGATGTCAGCGTTGTTCACCGTCTCATCAAAGTTGTCCTTAGTCAACACCAGGACGGCCTCCGGTGGGGGCGCCCAGTCAGGCTGAGCTACCTCCAGGACTTTGGCAACCATGGCTGCAACCAAAACAGTCGATTGGGAGTCAAAAAAGGTGGCGCCATTTCCATGTCATCTACATATGCAAATTAGCACAATGTGTTCGGTCGCCATATTTCTTACCCTCTTCTGACCTGGCGCCATCGTAGTCCACCGGTTTCCCGTTCTTCAGGATCTTGAAGGTAGGATACCCGGACACGTCGAAGCGTCCCGCCACCTCAGTGGCCTTGGTGGCGTCCACCTTGGCCACGGGGATCGGGGGATCGCTCTCCTTCAGGGCTTTGGCTATTTTCACATACGTGGGGGTAAACGACTTGCAATGTCCACACCTGATTAGGGGGAAAACAACCCAGACAGACCCATTAGATAAAGTTGTTCTTTGATGAAACTAGTTAGCGTATTGCTGACTCTGATGCAAGTAATCAAACTCAATGTTTATAATTTGAAGATGGAAAGACAATGCACTATGTAATGGTGTACCATGGCGCGTAAAACTCCACCAGCACGGTATCCTTCCCCTCGATGAAGGTGTCGAAGTTGCCGTCAGTGAGCACCAGAACCCCATCCTCCTCCTTCACTTCAGTCCCAGTATCTTCATCCTCTTCCTCATCACTGTCACTCTCCTCTCCTTCGTCGTCGCTGGCCTCGTCTATCGCTCCGGTATCATCTTCAACAAGGACATCAACTCAGCAACCCCACAACCAAGTTCATGATTTAAAGAAGCAACACACAAAAAGGAGGGGACTTGCGTTGTCTTCATATTTGCAATAGCATGGGTTAGACATGAAGCATGCAGCCACAACCAAAGCCACAGCAATCTTAGCGATGCTAGTGGAAGCTCCACCATGCTAAACTGAACAGGAAACGTATACCAAGGCATGCATCAGCGATTGGTTCTTTTTTTTTAAAATCTATAATCGCAAAAACTAGCCAACACTTACCATCTTCACACCTGACGACCGTTGCAAAGTGGGCGATCCCGAGCAACACAATCAGAAGCAGTGCAATCTTCCTCATTGTTACAACGTTGCGGGGGGCTGGGGGGTTCTTTATAGTCCGCTTAATGAAGCACAGGCTGCTTCTGCTGCAAGTCAGGCTCACCTAGATAATACAACTGATGAATGTCATCAAGTAAGCGTCACCAAAGTGGACGGATCAAGTTCAATCCAAACGTTTGATGATGTATGCCCTGGGTTTGTCAATTCATACAAACTCGCACGCCAGACACCGCCTCCTGAACTTCTCTGACTTGCCACGTTCTGATTGGTCCTCGTCGTCGACTGTCATCCAATCGGGTTTCGCCACTCAAGTCCATGGTCCTATACGTTTGGGGATGTGATTGGGCGATCCACCACTTATTATTTCCTGCTGCATGGGGGAATTTTCTACCTATCTCAGTATTTTAGTGTTTTCAACTTTGTTGTTACTCAGATTTGTGCGAATTTAAAGTGTTAACGCACATGTACAATGATGCTGTGTTGTTCTCTGAACAGATTATGTTCTTGTGGTTTATTTCAATGCAATGAGGTTTTTCACCTCAAGATCTCAATCTTGCGTCATATTAGTTTCACATTAACATCCCGTGGTTTAGTTAGATTCACGTCATCCTCTTCACTAGTATTACTACTTCACTAGTAGAAAGGGTAGAATGCATCCTTATGGTTAATTGTGGATGGCACTCAGAGGGGATATGGATGGATGGATACCAATGTATTTGCATGTGCATTTCATTTGAATGTGTTTTTTCAATAAGTGTGTGCGTGTGTGTGTGTGTGTGAGAGAGAGAGAGAGGGGGTGTGACGGACGTGAAGAAGGTGGGTGTTGGTTCTTTTAAACAAACATGGAACAGGATATGCACTAGATCTGTTTCTGAAGTGTAAATATGTGTGGTTTTATATACTCTACGTCTTGACACACACACACACATTCACACACACACACGGCCCCCTTGGTGGCGTGTGGCACTGAGCTGGTTAACTCACTGCTACATTGACTGAACCAGAGAAATGGAGTGCTCGGGTATGGGCTTCATGTTGCTGAGTTGTGTGTTTGCTTGACATTGAAAGGTGAGCTTGCCCTTGCAGTTTGGGCTTTGGGATATGTTAAGTGTATTTGGCAAGCTCTCTCTCTCTCCCTTTCTCTCTCTCGCTCTCTCTGTCTCTCACACACACAAACACACACACACACACACACACGTACACAAACACACACAAACACACACACAAACAAACACACACACACACACATGCAACTATCTCTCACACACACACAAACACACACACACAGACTCACACAAAATCACAATTTTGCACCTGTGTATGTTCTTGCTTGAAATATCGCCGCTAATTTTCCAATGTAATGGCATGCAGCATGAGCGGGGAAGAGGCAGAACAAAATATTAAATAAGTGGGTTTTTTTATCATTCATTACTTCTTTCTTTTGTGTAAGGCATTGGTCCTTGGCCCTGTTCACCTGTTGGCAGTTGCCATGGGCAACCCCATGGGTCATCAGAGGCTACGCTGGGAAATATTCTTTGGACGGTCAATATCTTTCTTTCACAACAAGCAAAAGTATTTCATCACTTTTTTTTTTTGGTAATGATGTTGTAAAAATAAAACAATCGAACATTGACAAGTAAATATGCTTTGATGATTAATACCTCATCTATGAAGTTTTACCACATGGATCATTGACTAAAATAACCTTTGTACAAACTGATTTCTTTGATGAAGGCATCTTGTCTTTATAATCAATTAAAGAAGTTCTCGCCACTTATGGACAGGGACGATGTTGTCCCTGTCCAATCTATCCCATACTGGGGAATGCCTCTTATAATTCCTCTGCAGTTATTAATCATATTTCAGATGGAAGAACACAAACACACACACATTTACCAAAAAATTACACATACAGTATCAATATCACGTCGTTACAAAAAGAGTTACCACTAAATAAATAATAAAATGCAAGCTTTTACAAAAAAGAGTTCAGTTCCTGCGCCTATCCCCTACCACGCCACTAGATGTCACCATTGGCTAACGCACCACTAATTACTATCCGACTCCAGTAATCCCCTTCACCTGTTTTCAGTTGAATTATGCCCCTCAGTGTTCTTTGTTAATTTTTGTGTTTTCAGTTTGAAGTTGGCTATAAAACCCCTTCTTTCGAGAAAGCAATTCTACACGTATATCCACCTCAGTCACACACAAATTATTTCTTTATTTTATTATAGGTTTGATTGTGACAAATTCAAGTTTTTTTTTTTTGGCTTGTCAGAGTTTAAGCATGTCGAGATAAGGCAGTTAAATAACCACCAGAGTAGGCCTAAAATGTATGCTTCGCTTAGGCAATCTCCTAAATGATATTGACAAGAACACGTCGGCAGTTGGTGTTCTGACACACTAAGCAGTATGCTCACGCCCTATTTGCACGTCTGTCAAAAGACGCCCCCGCCCCATTTTGACCTCGCTGACCCCATGTGACATCTACCTACTTTTTCAAAAAGGTCTTTAATGGTTTACTTGTGGAGGTAAGGGAAACCTTGAATCTAATCTACAATTTGAAGAATAACTTTTAATATTATATTATTTACTATTAATAGGTCTACCTGTATCAGTTTTATTGAAATTAAGAATATTTGATAAAAAGGAAAGAAAATCATCTTTATAACATTTAAAATATTTGTTTTGCACTATTATTATACTTTTATTTTAACCCAATTTATTCAGATGAAAAAAAGTTATGTTATATATATACCCTGACCTTGCAATGTTATTTTTACTTTTCTTTATTTATTCATTTTGGAAAATGTATTACCTGGTTCCACCTGTACACCTTTACACAGATAGTATAATCAAACAAATGCCTCCCTTTTAAACTCTATCTCCTCCTCTATTGTTCAAGATGGACAGAGATCTTCTTCTACCGGTTATAAGTAAGAGATCCATTGATTGCTCAAGGGTCTTTCCCTTTGCTTACCCTATCATGTTGAGGGTTTATGCTGCTCCCTGTAGTGGTTGGGCCGTTTGAGTCTGCCTTTTATATAAGAAATTGGGGCGACCCCTGATAGCAGGTGATGTTTCCCTTACATGTTAAGACTGAGCATGGCTACACTTACACTATATTCTTTTGTGAACTACTATTTGGGAACCATGCATTAAGAAATCTAGGTAAATGACGGATCATATATGTTTAATAGGATCACATAGAAAAACAATGTACCAGCAAGTTAGAGATGATATCATCACATTTATCAAGTATTCAATATAACTGGTGTTTAGCGAAGAGGTTACAACTTTAAAAAATGGTCTTAATCTTAATTCATATGTTTTTCCTCAACTTTCATGAAATAAAAAAGAAACATAGCTAATGATAGCTGTTGAAGATGATTGCAGACATAGTCATTGTCTATAATTATGGATCTAGCTTACAAGTTTAGTGAACACCACCAATGAAAAAGAAAAGCCATTTTTTGTTGATCCCATTTGATGTTAAGCATTATTTGGTCAACAATTATTTGAGAATCTGTTCTGACTCATGCTGTGTCATGTTTACCTATCCTTCTGTGTACATGACTATTATTCTAATGTTCAATCATTTAAATGCATGGCCGCTATATAACAAGATGCTTTGCCTCATCAATCAAACTTTGTTCCTGTTCTTTTAATGAAGAAATAGCAACAGTGACTTTAGCATTTTTTTATAAACCTCCAAAGAAACTTTTCAAAAGAAGTTGAAGATAATGTACAATTCAAATTAATTTTGCTTCCAAAAATTCCTGCTTTCCAAGTAACAGAAGATATAATGACAGGACACAGTTAGAATGGGTGTGAGGTCGAAAGTCCTATCAGGAGTTAGACCAAGTGAAGTTGATTAAATTACTATGCTTCAAAATTTAATCAAAAGTCTCAAAAAGGGTTTTGTTTTGAGCAGTTTTCATTGTCGTCTTTTAAAGGCCAACAGAACCAAATGAACGAGAGAAGGTTCATGCACAGTGATTTCTGCTTTCCCTGCCAAGTGGCCATGAGAAGGTAACCCAGTAAGCACTTAATCTGATAAGGAGCTCACTAGCCAGAAGTTCTGACAGCAAAAGGTTTCCTTGAATGCACTTTGGCAATATCCTTTACACATTTTCATAACTTAACTATACTGCAATTCACAGCCAAATCAGCTCAGTAGGAAACTATAGAATTAGCCACTGTAAGACCTACTTTGCTCAATCTACACTTTCAATAGGAGGCACAGCCCTCTGGAATGTTCTACCTACCTAAAGCTGAATCAGGATTCTACAATGTTTTCTACAACAGCCAAGTCCTGCTTAACCTTAGTAATCGTGACATCAACTAGTCAGAATGTGTGTAGGGTACTCCAGTTCATGCTATAAATGTCTTGAGTTTCCAGTTTAATGGTTTTAAACTGTAAAATGTAACTGTAATGATTGTTTGACAGTTGGAGAAGCATTTTCAGTTGTATTATGTTTGTAGCCAAAGCAAATTTGAATGTTGCATGTCCCTTACAAATAAACAAATAAACAATAATAAGAATAAGAATACTGATGAGAATAATGATGTTAATAAACGTGAGCAAAATACCCAATTTAGAAATTCTACCAAAAATTCTACCAAAACAACAATGAAATTTTTATTCATCTTGACAGAATACATTTCACTAAATAGAACAATAACTTACTGTGGTGGGAAATCCTTCAGGAATGTGAAGATTAGAGGTTGGATTGTTAAAAATAAAACGTAACATAACATTGTATTTGCATTTGCTTATCAGGAATACAAGGAGCAATAGCTTCGTTCACACTGAACACAAGCATATGCTCCAAGCTTGTAAAATAACAATCACCGGTCCGGCATAACATCTATAGATTTGACTAATAAGTCAGCCATCAACAGCAAAATTAAACACCAAATCGCAATCATTGATTTACGATTTACAAAAATAAGTACTGACATACAGCTTACTATAAATGTGTTGTGGGTAATGTTTGATAGTTGTAAATAGAGAGAGCAGAAACGAGAAGAAGAGCGCAAAATAAATAAAAAATCAATTACCTGGGAAGTGTTGCATTCACTGTGAATGACAGCTTATATGAAATTCCCAAACCAATCAGTGAAGAGATGCCCTGATTGGTCACAAATGATAAGGGAGCGGTCAAAAATCTAAATTGTCTCAAACAGGGGCAGGGTTTATTCAACTGGCACAGATATTCTCACAGAGCCATTCACTCAGTCACCCTTGGTTATGGCTTTTCCCCCAAAGAGATCTCTTCAATGTGTCCTACAGCATCTTTCAAAAACGTTTTTATTTCATTCGGTTTTAGTGAATTGCATGGCACAATTATTATTATAGGAACATATTGTATAGGCCTTATGTAGCCTATTTAAAAAATGAATAAAGAAATTAAAAAAGCTTTGTTTTTAACATAAAAACATCGACTTGGTTTTACGAATGCTTTCTGTTGCTATAACCAGAGAGCGTTTTTTTTTCCCATGTACACTACTCAGGGGCTACGTAAATCGACGTTTGCAGCCACCGCATTGGAAACGCATGGACGTGCGTGGTTCCATCCGTGGAGATAGGCGGCGGTGCCAGAGAGGATCACAGTTAGCTTTGCCTCACCTCACCTCCCATACTGCTGGTTCGCTTATCCGCTTTTTCGTTTGTCTAATCGTTTCGCTTCCTCTATCTTGAATCTCCGTCAGGTCTTCAATTAACTATAGTCACTGTCTATAGAGCAAAAGCAGGTATCGTTCTTTTTTTACAGAGTGAGAAAGATCTCCTTTTTTATATATATAATATGTATTTTTATACATCATTTTATATCAATTTTTTTAAAACAAAATGTAGAAACATAGACACTCTATTCCGTTTGCTAAAAGGGGCATTACCACAAATCGCCACCAGGTGTAGTAGTTTAGACGATTTAGTAAAAATAAATAAATTGTAAAGGCATTAATTAATTACAAGCGACATACTTTATGCCACCTTATTAAAACACATAAGCTTACATTTCCCTCTGGAAACTCGAATGAAAGGGTGCGTCCATTTAGTGGAATAAATGTACACTTGTAAATAAAGCATATTTATTAATTATTTGTATCATAAAAATGTAACTATTTGCATCACAAAACCAAATATTTACATTTAGTGATTTAGCACAACAAGAAAATAAAAAAGTGCAACAGTAGGCCTATAGACCAATAAAGCTATAGCCATATAATTGTTTATTATAAAAAATAAGTCATCATTTCAATAAGTTGGCTCGCACTTTGTCCTTGGCCCCCTAATGCGATCGATCAACTTTTATCTTGCCACAACACCTTACTAAATAACACGTTGTAATGTACAATTAAGCATTCATATAACCTAGCCTACTTAACAAGCATGAGTTAAAACGTATAAACTATGTATGAGCAGTTTTTCGAAGTTGGAAAATGTAGAAATACAAACGTTATGAATAGGGATTTCAGGGACTCAAGTGAAACCATGTAGTAGGTATATAGTCTGCATTCAACCATTTAATTCAAATGGAAAAATGAATGAAACCACCAAAGTAAGGTTATAGCCTAATAATGAATCCAGGTCCACTCAAGTGGATCTGCAATTAAAAATCCTTTAAAACATTTTAAAGGACTTTGGGCCTATACTTGAATAACATTTGAGTAGTAGGTAGCATTCTGCCTTACTCATTCTGTGTCGATGGCAAACAACAAACAGATGAGCAATCGAATACGTATTTTTTTATAAACTATATTGACAACAGCATTGAGAAAAACGCCAATGACAGCCATGCAAATAATTCACTAACAAAGACCTACTCCATGACATGTGTCGATTTTGTTTTTATTAATTTCATTTGTAGGATAATTAGTTCAGTTTGGCTTAACTCTTGCATTATAGCCTACCTTTGGGGAGGTGTCATTTAATCACAGGTAACGGATAATGTAGCGTAACACCCTTGTATTATTTTATACTCCTGAATAATAGCCTTCAACGAGATGCATGCAGTCTGCGTTAAACTCTCATTCTTTCAATTGATTTAATTAGAGGAACATGTGACTGCAAGCCCAAGACACACGCGCACTGATATAATATATATATAGGAATCACAGGTTCAGGGACAGGTCTAGTTGCTGCTCTAGATCAGGCATCAACTTGTAAGTTGATGGCTAAAGAATTTAAATCCTCTATAAACGTTTCAACCTTTACAGGATTTCCTTGAAAGTAAACCAGTTCATGACACCAATAGAAGCATAACGTCATTATGTCAAGCCTCTCCATGGGTTCACCACCTTAACGCTGGATTGCGGGGCAGGTTGTACATTTTTTATCTTTGACTAAGCTACAGAGGAAAAACACAAAAAAACCGCCCTAGTTGCGACACTGGAATCAACATGACCTACTTGAAACAAATACTTATTTCAGGGAAAGTAGCCAATGACATTTCTAAGGATTGGCATATCTCAGTTGTGTTCCAAACTTTTTTCACCCTTAAGCTCTTCCAAAATGAGTGTGTGTGTGTGTGTGTGTGTGTGTGTGTGTGTGTGTGTGTGTGTGTGTGTGTGTGTGTGTGTGTGTGTGTGTGTTTGTTTGTGTGACTCGTAAAGAACAGCAAAGAGGCTTCATAAACAATTCAATAATAAATTATATAATTATAATAATTACAAACAAAACATGATACTATAATAGGACTATTATAATAGTTACATAATAACCTAATAACCTAATAAATAGAACGAATAAAGTATATTATCATTATATTGTGTGATTTCTAAGAGAGTAAATGAATCAGATGTAAACGGTTCGATTATATTAGGCCCATATTAATTATTTTGTAAGGCTATTTATTCATATGCAGATACAAAATAACCAACTATTTAAGCCCTTAATTCATTGAGCAAAAAAGGTAAAAATCATTGAAAATTCTGCAGCTGAACTGAGGGATATTTGTTGGCTGTATTGGACCTATGTTCCTTTCCTAATCACTTATTTTAACCGAGTCAAATAGGATTTGAGGTAGCCTACACAGGCTATTTGGAACAGGCCGAAAAAGATTCACGTGATAAAGGCACAATTCGTATCGGCCTATATTAGATATGCCCACTCGTTAATTAATCAAAGATGTGGATGTTAAGGGTAAACTATTCATTTTGTATAACCCTATGTTATGATTTATATATATTCAAATGTATTATCTTTGGCCAAGATAATGCAGCTATATTTTTTAATCCCGTCGATTTTCCACGGAATTAAATGCGGTTCAGATGCGTTTTCATTTAAATAATAAACAAAACAATCACGCCCGATAGTTTTCTAAAGCAAAATGTAGGATTCCAAACGTCAATGGAATGAAATAAATTCAGACGAAGCTCTTGTTTTGGGGGACTTTTCCTTCTCAAATTGTAGGTTGGCGTGAGCAGAGACTCTTCAGTCTGTTCAAGGATTTAAAAAAGTGTGCAAATCTGTTACAAGTGTAAAATGTTTTATTTAGATGTTTTTATACTGTGCAACAGTAACAATACAATAGTTGTCCATACAATCAAGCGATACAAATACGGAGAAAACACCGGAGACAACAGAACATCATTCGTTGAGCATGAAATGCAGGTGAGGTGCTTATTCGTGTAAGAGCCTGTCATTCCCACGGAATAAAAGGAACATAAAAACAAAGTCGTCGATGATTAAATATGCATTTTCTTCTATTTACAGGAGATTTTTCTAAAAACCGCGTACATTTTAAAAGAGGCGGATGAAAGCGTTTGGATTCAACTGCAGCTACGAAGAGGCTAAACGTGTACGTTTCCAGTAAAAAGGCAAATTAAGAGAACTCTCTTGAAGTTTTTCTTCTGCACAGAGCAGTGAACCACCAGCCTACGTCAACCAAAGTCAGCCTATAATTCTCCCAAAGAGGCTAAACTTTCGTTGAAACTTTTCTAAAAATATATAGATTATAAAAAAAACGACAATTTTAGGGGGGGGGGGGGGGGGGGGGGGGCGACGAGCATATAGACTAACCCTTCTGATATAGGCTATATAGAATTTTTCTGAGAAGAAAAAAAGTGTTAGGCTATAATAGGCATGCTTAACTGACATTTTCAAATAGGTTAACCCGGCACACCTAAAATAGTCATATCAATATGTTTGACTCGACAACAAAAAGTAAAAAGGAAATCAAACATCAAATTAAAAAAGACAAAAGACATCCATCAACCACATTCGTAAAATAAAACATAGCTTATGGGGAATAGGTAGGCCTACAGGTTAAATGCAGTTCTTCTGTCTACACTTTGACACAAAACATTTCCCATGGATAAACTCCATAAAAAAAAAAGGAACAGGCCAAATGTTTCATTTTTCTACTACGTTCAACTTCCACCCCTCATTAGAGTATGTCGAACAATGGCCCTTTGAGACGGCGAGAGTGACGTAAGAGAGACTACACGATGGAACTACATTGGCATGAAAACATCAGAGGAGCGCGTCTTTCGTGGGCTGCGAAAAAGCCTGCGTCATTACGCGAGGTCATCCAGAGGAGGCGGACGATCCGTTGACAGACATCTTCCGTGATTTGATGCCGAATGGGTACGGCCGACTCTGGGCGAGGGGGGTTAAACTGGGAGCGCCGTTCTGGTTGTTGGCAGCATTGGGGGTGAACTGTGGGTGCGGCGACTGCGCCGGCGTACTTGGGCTCGGCAACGACGAGGACGTGGAGGGGACGCCGGCTGGACTGCTGGCTTTGTCGCTCGCAAAGTCGCTTTCCGGGCCAGATCGGCCGGTGCTGTTCGGGGCCTCTGGTTGTGTGGTACTCAGCTTCATCTTCTTGCAGTTGGGTCTGACTCGGTATTTCAAAGGTAACGGGCCATTCTTTAAAAGAGAAAAGTTTGAGGTTTAAAACATTGAACATTGGGGCAAAAACTGTCTGCACTCCTACCCCAAAGATTTAAACAATATATATTTTTTACTCTTGCGTGGTTTTAAAACAAAATGAGGGTCATACTATCCTACATAATATTATTCACAGGGACCTGCATTTGATTTGTTGTGTCACAAACTTTAGGCCATACAGGCCTACCTTATATCCTACCACCAATATGCTAAGACAAGCTATTGTCGATTCAAACAAGTCTTGTTAATTTTTAATAAATGTCAACCACATGAAGACTATAACATTACATAATAATGCTCAGTACACCGTTTTACCAATACCAACATAATAGAAACTATTAAGGCCTAATTGTAGAGTAAGTGCTTTGTATGTATTGTATAGTTGTTTTTCACACTAAACTAAACCCACAAAGTTGGAGTTAAGGAGAGAAACATGCTTACCCGTCTCCAAGTGTAGATATAGGCTATATCCATTAGTGTGTAGTAATCTTTTAGTGGTTCATCTTCATACATGACTTCAACCTACAAATATAAAGTAGAAATGCAGGCTTATGAATAATGCATCTGTGACTAAAGCAGTCAACACATTTTCTGCTTTTTGTGGTACAAAGCAACCAGCACAGATGAATGGGACTTATCTTACCTGGTAGGTGTTGGGGATATCCATTTTACTGCGCAGGAACTTCCTTAAGTGCATGACTGTCATGGCGGCTGGACACTGAAGATACCTCTTGTTGGCCACCTGCAGTTAAACACATTTCTATTAAGTTTTTTTTTTTTTTTTTTTCTTTGTCCCCATAGTTTTTTGAACAAAAAACTATGGGGACAAAGAATGAACGCATGTAGATTTCAGCAGTCGTTTTTTACAACTAGTTTATAAAACATCTTTGTATTAGTTCTAAAATAAAAGTAAAATATTAATTATGTCGAGATACTTTAAAATTGAGAACCAAATTGTCAACCTTACAACCAAATATACAAATGTATCAGAGGGGATGATCTGTCAATATTCAAGTGGTTCATCGCTTGAATGAATTGCTAACAAGTATGTTTTGAAGAAGATAAAATTACAAATATAGATCGGCTACAAACCATGTATGAAAAAACGAATATTTACCTGTTCTTTAGTGGGCTTGTCATCTGGGACAACACCGAGTTTAACCCTAAATAAATGAAAAGGGTAATTCACAAAATAAGGCAGTTAAGATGTGAGCCAACTTATTCATTACACTTTATTAGATTAAAGCAAAATATGAATTACCTGTCCCCCAAATATAATACATTATTTCTATACAAATAGTCCAAAATATTGAAACTGAATATTGAAAAAGTTTTTCTCTGGGGTATACAGAACATACATGTACATTTATCAAGTTTCAAACAGTTTTGAGAATGTAAAGTACAATTAAGAGAAAGCTATTCTTTGCTTAAATCTCAGCAAAGCATTTAGCGTTTCTGAAGTTTTTAAAGTAATAAAAGGATCCTACCTGTTCTGGTCAAAGAACTCAATGGAGAGACTGATGATCTCATCGTCTGTGATGATTCGCTTGTCTTCGTCGGCCACCTCTCCGCGATCCTCATTCGATCCATTCGTAGCTGCATTAAACACACAAACACACACACAATGAAACGACAACAACAACAACAACAACAGTTCGTGGGTACATTCAAACTGGAGATAATTAGCCATGTGCTGGTGCACCAGACACTGTATGGTAGAATTATATTACAACCAAGTTTGCCAATGTGATACACCAGCTTTGAACACAACATTTCTCATGCACACGGACTAGACCATTACGCACCATCTACAGAGGGGTGTGCTGCATAGAAGTCTCTCCTCCTCTTCATCTCATCTACAGAAAGGAGGAAACAGAACAGGAACAGTCATTGAAAACAGACACGTCAACATTCAGTGGACACACCCATCTTATATAGGCAATAATAAATCTGGTTTGTTCTAAACGTGTTCAATTCTGTTCATTCGGTTGGCTTCCAATTTAAGCAAAACAACCCATGCAATGGTGCTTGTTTTGGGTCGTTGACTAAAAGGGGATTTAACCCAATAGACCAGAAGTAGCATCATAATTTAAGCTGAACTGTTTTGTCTGCGGACAGCATGTAAGAGTTTGTTTGAGGTCTATGTGCAGTTGGCAGATCTCCTACTCTGCAATGTTGTGGTTCTGCTTACTTTTGAAGAGGCCTGGAACCAGCTTATAGACAATGTCCTGCAGCGTTTTGTCAGACCTAGGGAGAGAGCGAGAGAGAGACATTAACTCCAGGAGGGCAAGAGAGAGCGAGTGAGCGACATTCACTCCAGGAGAGTTAGTGAGAGCGAGAGAGTGACATTCACTCCAGGAGAGTTAGTGAGAGCGAGAGAGTGACATTAACTCCAGGAGAGCGAGAGCGAGCAAACTCCAGGTTATGTGGTTTGGAATTCAAACACACTTTTGGGCAATGTACAAATATCATGGACCTCGTAGCAGAGAAAGGATGAAAACAAACCCTGTTTGCCTCTTAATAACACAGAAGGTACATTTGTTCTCTTCTGTAGGCAAATGTGTAGTACATTTCAAAAGACTTGCAGGCGTCATTTTTTCATTTTCTCTTTCTGTGCAGGCCTATTTGGCAAGCAAAGATTCCAACAGATTTGCCACACCCACGCCTTACAACAGAGCCTCTTTGACCCTTTCTGACACAGACCAACTAGAACTAATCAAACTAATCCCAGTAAGTGGAACGTGGTTAAGAGCAAAAAAGGGGACAGCGAAATGACTTTAGAAGCAGGCACTTCCATACAATACATTACATGCAAAC
Organism: Pollachius pollachius; assembly: GCF_949987615.1. Classification (NCBI taxonomy): domain Eukaryota; kingdom Metazoa; phylum Chordata; class Actinopteri; order Gadiformes; family Gadidae; genus Pollachius; species Pollachius pollachius. Next base: position 15,130,530 of record NC_136950.1, on the reverse strand, counting down.
ACACAACTAAATAACAAATGAATCTCAACACATACGTGTTTATTTATTTTGCATTATCCAGCTTATGAACAACTATCCAGCGCTGCTGAAGGTAAAGACATGGCTGTGGTCTCACCTAATGTTGAGAAGAGGCTTGGTTTTGTGCACTTGCACATCACAGATTGGACAATATTTGCTTGTCTCCAGGTATCGCACAATACACATCTTGCAGACTGAAAGAAGACGTTTAAATTAGACAACATGTATTTTCCCTCACTGCATAAATAACGTGAGGTAAATGATGACGTTACACCCTCTTCCAATTAGTCCATGTATTTTTTTTCCCCAAGCAAAAAGCTCGAAATTGTATTACATAAAACAATAATTAATATCATGTTAACAACCATGCACAACCAGCCATTTACGCAGTATGTCATTAAGCTTGCAAATGACAGAATTGTAAGCATTGAAGATTTCCCTCACATGAATGCAGGCATTCGATGATGGTGGTCGCGTCGATGAAATATCCCCCGCACAGGACGCACATGAGGTGTGGGTTCAGCTCCGTGATCTTTATTCTGGTGGTTCGATGCATGGCAAAATACCCAAACAGACCTGCGGAGGAGAAGACGGATTTATTATTTCGTCACACAAAAAAAAAATAAAGCGACGGGAGGGAGGAACATCTTGGGGTTTTTATTTTTTTTACTGCAGGACAGTTTGCAAAGTAGAACAACCACAACCATTTGGGCTTTCCCATTGTTGCTCTGACTGCGTTAAAGCAACATCATTGTTGACGCTACTACAATACGGAAAGGCAACAATCGCTGGTTGATGAAGGGGCTACATAAATGAATCACTTATGTGACAGACGGTGGGGATAGATAAATAAACAAACGTGTGTGCAAAAAAAAAAAAAACTCGATTGCCGAGTTGGTTGACGTTGGCAAAGGTCACAAGTTAGCAAATGAAAAACAAACGAACACGTTGCGTGCAGCGCGGACATCCGACATCGTTTAATTTCGTTTGACGTCGCCGCCTGCGTCATATAAAACAAGTAATGAGCTATATAGGAGCTGCGGATCGACCACGGAGGGGGCGCGAGAGGAGACGCTCGTTCACTGTCAGGTGTGTGACACACATAAGGGGAGGGGGGATATTTGCGTTTCTATGGCAACTTCCGTCGCTTTAAAAAAAAAAAAAAAGCGCACGGCGTCTGGCGTGGAGCCAGTCGTCAGGAGAGGGTGTGTGTATGTGCACCGCGACTCGACTCGCGCGGAAAAGCCATCGCACCATAACCAGCGGAGGGGTGGCGAGCACGAGCACGGTGGGAGTGGATGTTTCCCCCCCGTCCCTCCACCAGCGCTCAGTCCGCCAGGGCTACCAGCATGGCTGCCATTTTGTGGGGGGAAAAAGGCACGTATCTTCCGAACCGACCGATAGGCTTCTTTCAAAGCGGGGAGTGAGGAACTGTAACGCACGCATGTGTGCTCGTCGCTTGGTGAAACGTTGGAGTCGCGCGGATGCGTTCTGAAACAAAGCCATCCTCTCCTCGCAGAGGATCTCGAACGTTTTCCCCAGCGTGCGTGTGCTGCCAGCATAACTTATCTCACTCACACTCACACTCTCTCTCACACACACACACACACACACACACTCTCTCTCTCTCACACACTCTCACACACACACACACACACACACAAACACACACACAGAGTTAGAACGTAATTCGTTTCATCCGCCCATCCTCTCCCGATATTTCTACACAATGAGCCAATGCAAGTGCCCTCAAATGACCAGTAAAGTTGCAGTGTGAAGGGGGTAACATCAGCCTACATTGAGGGAGGTTGTCGACCGATGGGAGCTTTGTTGGGCAGCAGTCCAACAGTCCTCCCAATGCCCGTCAACTACATCCATCGTCCAGTGGATTCAAAGGGGAAACTTATCACAAAGCTATATCTGAGGGACACAAACCCAACGAGGAAGTGAGGATGACTCACAAGCCACCGACAATCTAACACAATAAAAACTATATCTGAGGCACACACACCAAACGAGAGAGTGAGCTTGTCTCAATGGCCACCGATAATATGACCCAATCAACTCGCCCCTCGGTAATGTTGCATTTCGATGGACGAACGTGTGAGCAACTTTTTAAACGAACACGTTTCCAAAGAAGCCTATTGCAAAAATGCATCCTAACAGTGACGCCATTAATCGATGCATTTGTTGACACAACTGCTGTCGCTCTGGGGCCCACTGTAACGTCCTCCCGGTGATACAGGGGCCCCATAGCATACACCTTTTTTTATTTCTGTTTTTAAAAAAATTGACGCTTTCAGTGAAAACTCATGGTGAAAACCTACATGGCATGGCCGTTTATCGAGGGCGTATTATAAAAAATAATTGAGCATTGTGTCAGCTCTGTTAGGCCCACGGAACGCAGACACAATAAGTTGGGGTCTGTTTATAATTCTTATGTGTCGTAGTGGGTTCGCCGTGTCGGTTTTTGTGGAAATACTTGCAGGCGTGATGGTGGACAGTGTTGGCAGTAGAATAAATGCTGCTTCAAAAAAGAAATGGGCTCAATGCATAGACTCTAGTCTGTAGTCTATGTGAAATGTCCACTGAAGTACTCTGGTCAGTGCCAGCCCGTGTATGATCCCGGTTCTCTTTTAAATGGCTTATTCGCAGTAGGAAATATCCAAAGCCATCTTTTATACTCTGTTCTGCTGACAGTCGCACTCACTGTGTTCCGTCAACCAAAATGGCAGGCTGTTAAAGATCCATATTATGATGATCCGTCACTGCTCTGTCACCTCTGCCTTCGCGTTCCCTCGACGTGGGAAGTCCATTTAGAATATGGCTTGTGGATTTCATTTTTTTTTTTTGGACTAATGACGAGCCACGATGGTGGACAGTTGGATTTGACTGTGTTTTCAGAGCTAGACGTTCACAACAATACGTGATTTTAAATGTTGAACAACGAAAGCTCGTCTCGGCAGAGCTTGGGTTATTTTGAAAAAATGCATTAAATAAAGAGAATAAAAAATCACGCATACGTAATAAAACCTTTGTGATGACCCCCAATAATAGTGTACACAGTCAGCTTTGAGCCAATGCATTAGAAGTGATGCCTTGGATGCTTGCTTATCGACACATTGTCTCAACCGACCGACCTATCAAGTACATTTTTATTTTTGTAAACAATGCGACCCATCAAAACAAGCTTGCAATACACCAGGTGTCGGAAAGGTTAAAGAATAAATCAACATGTCCTTGTCGAACCACAGGAATCTAAAAGCGTCAAAGATAATTGAAGATCATATTTGAAATGGAGGACACTTGTCACGTCTGAGGCTTCCACCAAAGCGGGAACACAAGTTAATAAAAACGAGACACGACGGAATATGAGTAAAAACAACTCACCACCATCTCCACTACACTCTACAGATCCAAATTCTATAAAATCAGAAGTCAGCGTGTCAATTAAAGTATTAAAACACTGCTCGGCGGGTTGGACGGTGCTTCAGACAGACCCGTCCGTGTCCTGATCGCAGCAGATTGGCCGGTTTAAAGAAATCCAAACGCCATACCACACAGACTGGTCCAAAACCTTCCTAAACAACACACTCTGTAAAAAGGCACAGTGGTAACCTGATAATCGCCGATGGAACAGCGTTTTCGCGTGCGCAATAAAATAACATTTCTTGGAACGGTGACACAAAGCGCACCGTTGGAGGAGCGCTGGAACCAGCAGTCAGTCGATACCCCGCATCCACTGGCGGATCGTTTCGACACAAACCCTTCGACACACCGCAAGCTGTGCCACAACATCATCATACCATTCGGTCCGTCGGTGAGACGCGCTATCGAACATTACGTACCCGGTGGCTCGATGGGATAATCCGTGAGATCGGAGCC
>NC_136950.1:15109127-15124127 GCF_949987615.1 Pollachius pollachius | reverse complement strand
TCACCATTTGAAATGGAATAGTCTACATTCAAAGGAAAAAAAAAAGAATAGCCTAGGCGATAAGAACACCGTTATACTTGTTGCCATTTATGAAGGCTTTTACGCGCGCACGTCTATATTAAGCCGGGCATGGGTCAAGTGCACGAATACAAATGCAACAGATCAGCGAGGCTACCCCAAATGAACCGCGCAATTTTTAAAAAATCCATTAGAGGAAATCAAATCAAGCCACACAAGTTTTTTGCAGCATATCTCGCGGTAATATGGAACATATAGCCAGCCTCCTGTGTCTAATAATATGCCTATAAGCACAATATAAGAGAATATAAGAGTTTAAAGATGAATTAGCATGAACTCAAGCATGATCGTTTTTCCATTGCAACGACTTTCTAGTGATATTGTAACCTGCATATGGGTTGGCTAATCGTAGAAATAAAATGTTATATATCTATATGATGTTATATAAACCAAGATTATATCATTATGAAGGAAAACGTTGGAGTTTAACATTTCTCTAATAGTCTTTAATATATAAAAATATAGTCCATATATTGAAGAAGTCCAAAAGTATTTACCAATAACCTACCTTGTCAGTACACCTTCCAGTTCTTCTTTATTATTCTGCAAAAATAAAATATGTGTCAGACATTTGTAACAGTGGAGTAGGTATGAATAAAGAAATAATTAGGGTCTGACCTGGTACGACTTCCAGAATATCTCTATTCTCTCTGCGTCAAATGTTAAATCTTCAAGGCATGAACTGTGATAACATAAGTAACACATTGTACAAAGATAAACACTTTTTATGAAAAAAAGATCAATCAATCAACACAGAAGAAGCAACTTTCAACCAGATCAGTAAAACCGGATGCAGTCACAATGATTAACCTTTTTTTTTTTTAAATTCCGGGGGAACTAAACAAGGAACAAAGAAAGTTACAATGCTACTTTAACACATTATTCCACTCCCTTTGTTAAATACTGTGCAAACCCATTGAAGTTACCACTATGTCTTTGAGTCAAAATGGATGAATTTTTTTTTTTAAAAAATCCCATTTTGGACAGGTATCTGGCGCATCGGTCTGCATATCATACAAAACCCTTTCCCCAACCGCGGATGTTTACCAAGCGCCAAAGTATGCAATTTAAACGTACAGGCCTAAACCATGCTCTCAATCATTAAAAAATGAGCATCTTCAAGCTCTTGCGGCTTTTTCCGATTAGGATTGTTGCCTAATTGATTTCCAAAATTTCCACTGTCTTCCTAGAGCAGATCCCTTTATGAAAAGCATTATTATTCCTTTATTAGATTAGAAACGTCTTGTTTGATTAAACATTCAAATACAACTATTCATAGCAACATTTTTAATAAAGCAACTTATTGAAATACAATTATATCTACGCTTTCTGACAAAGGTAAGCAACAAGAAGACCTTGCTTGAAACGAGTAAAATAGTACAGCCTACACCTTGACTCTTCTAATACCTTATTGTCGATTTGTCTGCGTTTTGTTTGACCATTTCAAGTACGCAAGTGGCTGCAGCGGCGTGACACCGTTTTAAAAGAACCCGGTCAATGTTCTCCAGACCAGGATCCGCTGTAATCAGAGAAAACCACGTTAAAACCTGGCAGATAAAAACTGCGCCGATTCTGCGCAGACCGACACGCAGCGACGCGCATATGCGCACGTAGAACAAAACATACATGTACACATTTAATGTAGCCTACCATTACTTATTGGGACACGCACTTAAAAACAAATGGAATAAGTAGTAATCGCCATTTCAATGGCCATCTGAGCATATATACGGAACAATTATAAAGATAACAGAATGTGTATGTTTTGTTGTCACTGTAGGTTAGGCTACTGGCATGTCTGGTCCGCCACATACAACGGATGTCTAACGAATGGGGGGACAATGTGTTAAGAATTGATTTCCTTTTTCCCATCATGACACACACACACACACACACACACACACACACACACACACACACACACACACACACACACACACACACACAGGGCATGGTGAGGACCCACCACGTTATCCCATATGCTAATTGTGACATTTACATATCAGCGTGTGTCCATTGTTGAGCTTAACGCGTAAGCATAGGCTGCAGAACGCACCGTGGCGTGCTGCACATCTACCCGTGTCTAAAAGTGGACATTGTAGGAGGTGGGTGCAACGAGCTGCTTTCACAGTAGCATAGACTGACCGACAGACAGACAGAGTTGCTACTCGCAGCTTAGCCTAGCCTTATTACAGCCGTACTTCAACCTCTCACAGAACCGCGAATAACACAAGACGCAAACGGATCCCGTCACCACACATTTGAGATCGGGTGTGAAGTAGTCTCTTGCGACGTATTAAAACGGAAGGCAATGGCTGCAGCATTGAGCGATCTGTGCTCTTAGTGTTCGACGTAGCATTCACAGGCTAGCAGAAAAAAAAACACCGGAAGTAGCGGTGGGAAGCAGCGCAGACAAAAGACGCTCGGCTCGCCGTACCTAGAACCCCGGGATCCGCATGGGCGGAGAGCAGGCTGCGGAACGTAACGTCTGTCAGCACCGTGAAGCTCCTCAGGTCGAAGAGAGACGGGTCTGCTGCAGACTGCAGTCCTTTCTGGACCGACTCTGATAGCTCCATCTTGCGTGAATGGAGTCGAGAGTAAAATCACGTGGAAGATCAGCTGATCTGTGTGTGTGTGTGTGTGTGTGTGTGTGTGTGTGTGTGTGTGTGTGTGTGTGTGTGTGTGTGTGTGTGTGTGTGTGTGTGTGTGTGTGTGTGTGAGAGAGAGAGAGAGAGAGAGAGTGAGCTGCAGAATAAAGCAAGGCGATGCCTGCCCTCGATTGGGAGTTGAGAATGCTCAAATGGACGATAATCGATGTGGATTGCAAAGTAGCTGCCAAATGCGATAGGATTGTTCCTCTGCATTTAAGCATAGCCGCCGTGTCCCACCTCAACTGCATTTACGATAACACCACATACCTAATAAAGTTGCTTACTTTATTGTGGGCATATAATCGATGAGGGTTATAGATTGTAGGCTATTGGTTTATTGTCATATGGACCATTCGGCTATAGATATAGGTCAGTGACACACACAAATTAATTAAACAATTATTGGTCCTAACAATAAATGATAATACCCGAACTTAGAGTTGGGTATCGATCCATAATAAAGACTAGGTTATAGCCGACTTCTGATATCGTTTCTGCTTTCATGTTGATAAACTGCTGTCAGCCGTAATTGATAATAACTAGACGGCAGGCGATAGAATACACTGTCTACACAACTCGCTCACATACAAGGTACAATCTTTTATGTGTAGGTTCTATCCAGGCTGTATCCAAAATCAAACGTAGCCTACAAAATGCACTTCATATCAGGGGGTTATCCTAGTATCAGTTTATTATATGCAACCTAACGATATAGGCAGTGATGAACTAGGCTTTATTCAGACCAATGTATTTTTTATTTGGTTTATGCCGAGTGTTAGAATACATTCTTTAACGCAAACATCCTCTTTCTTCTGTTTCTGTTTTATGCTCAAATGTTTATAACCTACTAGTGAACCGAGTCTTTTATCTGTCAATCTATTTGTTAATATCTTTGTCCTTGACTCTGAATCCGTCTTTTGTTCAAAGTCCACCCAGCCTGTTGGCTTGTAAGTGCAATGTGCGTCTCAAATCTGATCACCAGGCATCCGTTTGTGTTTTTGGTACGGTTGGTGAGCTCCTGCAAACTCGCGTGGTCCCTGTGAAATCATCTTGCACTTTATCAAGCAGATCTCACACTGGAATTTAGTTTGAATCTGCACAAACTCTGAAGATAATGTATTATTTTTCGGCAGATTAAATGTTTCTTACATGTCAGAAGATTTCATTGAAAACAAGTAGGCTATGTTGTTATTGTTGCTTTTGATGCTGCTGCTTCAAGTTATCAACCAGTCTTTAATAGAACAGTGCCCAGGGTGTAGGACTAAATGAGACCGTTTATCATGGAGATCATCCGATATTTGAATAAATGTTTTCGGTTAACAAATAATACTAAATCATATTGGCCATTAGAGTAGGCTACGCTCATAACTCTTGAAATGGTAAAAACACTTAATATCAATCAGAGGTTATTAAGGGCAAAATATAACACAACATCAGACGTACCGAATGTCTATTCGAATATAAATATTTAGGCTGATCATAAAATGCAATTCTTGAGAATAAGGTCAACTCATTCAGGACGGTTGTTTTATTTATCACATGTATGAACTGGTGTACAAAAAAAAAGATTTCTGAATTTATGCGCACACCTGTTGATCCTTAAACCGATTACCATTTTTAATTCATGAATGAGACTAAACGATCGGCCTATAACCAAAAGCCGAGTAGTTTACGCTCAGATGGAAAAATCCACGCAACCTGTCAGTTAAACGAAGAACATCAGTGCTATTTTGACCCTGTCAATTGTCGTTTGTTGGATGCTGCCATGTCTATACTCACCAAGCTCGCTGAAAAGGTTTTCCTTGCGTTTTAATTTCACCATAAGCCACGTGGTCTGTAGCACCGCTGCGGTGACGCTCTTGGTGATGACGATGCTTATGATTTTTTTTACCTTTGTATTACATGCCCGTGTAAGAGTAAGTGGATGGTGTCCCATAGGCACTAAGTAGCCTATACGTTGTTTCCATATAACATGAACCGCTTAACAGCCACGTTAGCAGCACCAGACGAGCACCAAGAGGTTACAATGCATCACAGTGTTCCTAATTCGGAAAACTTGTTTAAACACACCATTCATAGCCCCTGTAGGTTTAACTAAGTGCCCAACACACTACAGATGATGCTCTGCACGTGCTACAATGTTTTTTCCAGTGGAGACCGGAGACCGGATGAAGTGTAAAATGTTCAACCAAACGTCAGTGGCCGATTCCTGCCTGTTTGTGTCGCCCAGGCCGACTGTTGGGTTGTTTTGTTCCTTCCTTCTTTTTCATGCTTGCCACTCTTCCCGCGAGCAGCAGGGTGTGCGACCTCCCCCTTCATCATATCCTCATGGCAGGACGTCTGCACAGCAGCACCTACAGGCCGAGCAGACTGCATGGGCCGTGATGAGGCGTCCAGTGCGTGTTCATGGATCGGAACGAATCGTACGCGCCATAAACCTGGACGCGCAGTACCAGTTGGACTCTTATAGGCTAGGTTTTAAAACTGATCGTGTGGCAACGCTGTTCCAAGGTGTGTTTATGTGCGGGTTAAATACCGTGTTCGCTCGGGTTACGCACAAACGAGCATTTCAATGAAGCCCACCAACTTAACGTGATGGGTCCATATTCAGCAGGATGGGTGGCACCGTGCCAAACCCTTTCTGGCGACCAGGAGGACAGGACAGGCCGTGGACGGATGTGTTGTATCTCTTCCGGTTATGTCTTTTAAGAGGGACACCAAATTGCCAAGATGATGAATTGCATTCAAGGTTCCCCAGCGTGTCCTTATTAAACCAACTGCCAAGGGTTCACAGAGCAATTATTAAAGAGATCAAGCTCATCACATTTTTGTTAAGGGAGTTTATCATCTCATTATTACAGGCGACAGCACAGCCAACAAATTAAGATAGTTCGTGTATTGTTTTGAAAAACTTTATAGAAAATACTCAAGGGAGAGTGGCCTGAGCGTAGAACTAAAGCAATTTAGCAAGTTTTAAAATGTTTTGACCTTTGGGCAAAGGCACAATCTTTGGTTACATATTTGAATTTATTTAGATGTTCAGTCTTGAATTGAATGACGTAGGTTATTTGCCAGAAAAACATTTTATTGAATTTTCTTACCTACACTTTTGGCTGACATTCTACGTATTGAAAACCCAAATAATTGAACACTCAATGCATCACAAATCAACTACCCAAATTGATAAACGGATAGATAGGTAGATAGATAGATAGATAGATAGATAGATAGATAGATAGATAGATAGATAGATAGATAGATAGATAGATAGATAGATAGATAGCTAGATACGCACAGACACGCACGCGCACAAACGCACACACACACACACACACACACACAAACACACACAGACTGATAAAACAGTATGAAAGTAGCGATTAAACGAATAGAAAATATTGATCTTGGTTGAATTTCCAGGAAGGAGGGGGTTGGGGGGATTACAAGAAAGGGGAGAGGGGGGGACCTCCATAATATTCGCTTTTGTGCAGCGATTGTGCCCTCTGTTGGAAAGACCAGCCCGTCTCGAACCTTTTTTTATTTTTCATTCGACATTGTGATTGGGAATATAGGGCTCAAGAACAGAGTTATTGTTAAAAATATAGATTTAATAGACGTGGCAAATAAAACGCCAGTGTCACCGAGAGACGCTAATTCTATGAGATAGAGCTTCAAAGAACTGCTTGCGTGCAGCCTCCTTTAAACACTATAGCTTCAAAACTCATTATTAAATCACTCTAACAGCCTTAATGTTTTATAATTGCATTTTAATATGATGAATTTGTACGCTTTGTTCTGTGCGCCCGAAATGCAAGGTTCAGGAGACACTACTCCGTCCTGGTAAATGATATAGTGGCCATTTAACCGACATCATCGATGCGAGGCTAACAAAGAGCCCGATATCAAATGCGCCGGCGTGCAGGGACTTGGTTGGCCGCTGGGGGGCAGTGGTACGGTGCGAGTGGTGCGGTTCTTAATTTCTTTCTCTCTTTTTTCCCTTATGTCTCGAGGGAATCGTTGAGGGGGGAACAAAGAAAGGGAGGCTATGGCAGAGAGAAAGAAAAAGAAGCAGTGGTGGTGGTGGGGGGCTGGATATGAGGGGTGAGTCTTGGGGCTGAGCGTGTATGTGCGTGTGTGTGTTTGTGTGTGTGTGTGTGTGTGTGTGTGTGTGTGTGTGTGTGTGTGTGTGTGTGTGTTTGCGCGCGCGCGTGTGTGTATGTGTGTGTCTGTGTGTGTGTGTGTGTGTGTGTGTGTGTGTGTGTGTTGGTGGGGGGGTTAGGTCCCCTTCGACAGGACTTGCGGAAATTTGAATGGCTCGCATTCACTTCACTCGATCGCGCATGCCCAGTGTGACTCTGTTTCTTTCAGTCATAGCTCTGCGCGAGGCAACACCACTACCATCACCATCATCATCACCATCCATTATGACTTATGGCGCACGCCATGCTGTATTAGCTCTCGAGCACAGCCTTGGATATGACAGATGTAATGGTGATGATCCTTCGTGTTGAAATCCTGCCGGAGACGGACGCGTCATGTAGGCTACTTGCTTTAGTTGAAAAGAGGCTTGTTTACACAGGTTTTACACATTCAACCCACTATATGGAGTCGCAATTGTAAATTAATTCAAATAGGTCCATACATAATCCCCCTTTAACAGCGAAAGTGGAGCTACCATGCTTTTTGCCGGAATAACCCAGACCCAGACCCTTGCATAATAAATTAAAATACAATCGTCAGACGGTTGAGTTTATATGGGCAGCTGACGTCGATACCGTAGATGTACATAACACACACACACACACACACACACACACACACACACACACACACACACACACACACACACACACACACACACACACAACCTACATAACAAAGTTCTGCATTGAAGCATATCCATCAACCGAGTTTTTAAAAAACATGAACAAGATGGCCATTTTTATATAATTAAAAAGATTTTTATTATTATAATTGTTTTTATGTGTATGATTATTATTTTAATAAGTATAATTATTTATTATAATATTTGAAAACCTCGTTGTGGATTTATTTTTTAAATAGCCTAACTAAATAATAATTAAACGTAGGCTATAAACATAGACAATCCCTTTATTTCCTCAGTGGTCGATGTGCTCTATTTTTGCTTTATTATTAATTGATGTATTATTATTTTAATTTCCAACATAGCCGGGTAAGAGGATATGCCTCCGCACAAAAAAAAGGAAAGAAAAAGGCTGGTTTTCTCACGACCAGCAAGCTTTTCCTCCTTCCTTCCTGTGGGTGAAAAGCAGCGCGTTGTCCCCGCTGCTCAGGAGCACAGCTACCGCTCTCTGTCCTCCTGAGCCGGGCTACTCTCCCCGGCTATCTCATTGTACCAACGTTTAGACATTGCAATTTGTATTCATTGGATTAGATATCTGAAAAAATCCGGCGAGTTGAGTTTGAGATATATTTCAGCGCGTAGTGAATCGGGACTTCGCCGTCTTTGTTGTTGTGTAGGCGAGTCTAGCCGACGCACAGTGAACCCTGCCCGCCATATTCCCCCCGTCCCCCCGTCCTGATGGAAGTTGCGGATCACACGCAGTTGTTTTGTAGCCAGCGGTAGCGGTGCGTGTTCCGATGTGATCCATTTTTAAGCACGAGTTACTAATTTGACTACACCAGCAAAGCAGTGGTGGCCAAATGTGTAATAAATATAAATTAATCGGACACCGTATGGAAACCTATTATCACAACATTTCTGGTAGCACTATTGAGCAACAGGTATAATTTGATTAAAAATATATATTTGATCGGGATGTTGGTTGTATTTTTTCTTTTAGTTTTGAAGTACAATTGCGGTCAACATGATGGCCCATGATGGGTCACCTCTTTCACACAGGATTATATGAAAGCAACCCTTCTGGAATCTTGCATTCAATGATGTGCCACCACTTGGGAAATGTTTGAGACACTGCCAGATATCACATCTAGAACTTGCTTGTCCTAGTAGTGGCAAACATTTAATTTCTCTCTGCGTAAGAGAGGTTTGAATATTGTAGTCAAGAATCTAGACCAAACCATAGGACTAGAGTGAGCTATTCTGGGAAACTATACTAGCACAATGAATTTTCATTGAATTTGCTATACAATACTATGCCTATAGTATACTAAACTATAGATTACTATGAGGCTGTATTATAGCCCACCATATCATTATATCTGCCACTTATTAAGTGTTATTAATTAAAATTAATAACACATTAATTTACCATGCAGAGCCAATACTTTTGAAAATTACAAAGAGATAAATTTATATAATAAATCTGTGAAACCTTATCGACAATATGAAACCACAGCATATATATATATATATATATATATATATATATATATATATATATATATATATATATATATATATATATATACAGTATATATGAAAATAAATGAATAAATACATTTCTTTGTAAGAAATATCATGTTTTCCCTCCTCTCTCTGTCATATTGCCAAATATAATATTTATATATATTTATATATAACAAGAAAATATAATATAGATATATATTTAAATATTATATTACATGAATAATGTATCTTTTAAAAATAAATAATTGTATCAATGCTCCCTGTGTGCACGCATGCATACACACACACACACACATACACACACACACACACACACACACACACACACACACACACCAATACCAACACACACATAAACACAGGAATAAAGGAGGTTGTACGACAGTGGCTGGTCCTCCCCTAAGCTTGTGCATTGGCCGGCAGGCAGGCATTCACCGCTGGCCAAATTAAAACACTTTACAATCAGGCAGGGCAGAGGACGGCCCTGTGGCCTCTCAGGTTCCTCGTGCAGGGGGTCTTCACAGAGGATCAACTTTCATGCATGTGCTCTGAAAGAAGGATGTTCCTTTGTTCTATCCCCCAGCAGTCTCAATGCAGCTTGTCCCTCTCTCTCTCTCTCTCTCTCTCTCTCTCTTTCTCTCTCTCTGTCTCTCTTGCTCTCTCCTCTCTCTCTCTTTCTCTTGGTCCCCTCTCTCTTTCTATCTCTCTCTCTCTCTCTCTTCCTCTTTTCGCTCACTTTCCTCTCTCTCTTTCTCTTTGCCTCTCTCTCTCTCCGTTCCCCCTCAATCTCTTCCTGTTTTCAGTTTGACCTTTGAGTGCGGACCAGTTTAGGGATTGATAATGTACAAAAAGGGAATGGCTGCGGGCACTTCCGCTGTAACAGATACTACACTGGAAATGCCCTTAGATAAGGATCTGTAACACGTATTAATGTGTTGGTTCAAAAATAGCAGAAAGGAGAAACCCACTGAACCCTAATGGCTCCCTTCAATATGGGATGTCTTGCATTGCTCTGTTAAAAGTAACCTTTCTTTGACTATTTATACCTTTATTAGGATTATTCTGTGGTCAAGTCCAGTTTGCACACAACTCTCAAAACAATTGCAAGTACTCCCTAAGTGAATCTTAAAGCAAACACAAATCCAGTCTTTTTATAACCTTCCATACCTTTCAGACGTCTAGCAGTGTAATACAACTGCAGAACAAAACGTTTTAATAGCTGTTACCTCCTCTTGTCCAAACCACTGCACTGCCGGTAAACGCAACACATGACAGTCCTCTTTTATGTGTCTCTTCATACGGCGTGAGACTAAACGATCCAAACGCCTTCAAACATACACCCAATAATAAGATTGCATAAGAACGCACACATCAGGAAAGTCAATTATAAACATATAGTGGGTCTCTTTATGACCAGGGCCGGCATCTGCCTGCCTCTGCTCTGAAGTTAGTTTTGCGGTGGTAAAACGAGTATAGAGCGTGTCAATTGGTGGCCTGCAGCTGTTGTAAATGATTCAGGGAACTCTTTAGTTACTGTATAATAGAGGAGGACATATTTGCTATTCTTCCCCCCCCCCCCCACCTCCCTTGCACTTTCTCTTCCCCCACTGCTCCCATCCCAGTCCCTCCTCTCTCCTATCCCAGTCCCTCCTCCCTCCATCCCAGTACCCCTTCCCCTCCCATCCCAGTACCCCCTCCCTCCATCCCAGTGCCCGTTCCATCTCATCCCAATCCCCCTTCCCTCTCCACTTCCCCGGTCCGAAAACAGGGACGGTTGATTAAAGATGGAACATAGTCTGTGTGCAGAGGATGGGGTCTGCCTGAAGCACGGCCGGGCCGAGGCTGTGCAGACGCCGGGCTCTCCCCCGGCCCACTGCGGCCTGGGAGGAATGAACGGGATGTGGGACATAAAGGAGCACAGCAGAAGCAAAGTGTCAATCTCCACCTGACTCTGAACCTATTGTAGGGTTAGAGAGAGACAGTGTGTGTGTGTGTGGGGGGGGGGGGACTGTATTTATGTGTGTGGGCGTAGTTTGCATGTGTGTGTGTGTGTGTGTGTGTGTGTATGTGTGTGTGTGTGTGGGAACCGTTTGCATGTGTGTGTGTGTGGGTGTGCGTGTGTGTGTGTGTGTGTGTGTTTGAGTGTGTGTGTGTGTTTGCGTGTGTGTGTGTGTGTGTGTGTGTGTGTGTGTGTGTGTGTGTGTGCACCGGCAGTGTTTGCCTGTGTGCATGCGTGTGTGTGTGTGTGTGTGTGTGTGTGTCTGTGTGCACCGGCAGTGTTTGCGTGTGTGTGTGTGTGTGCTTGTGTGTGTGTGTTTAAGACAGAGAGGGGGGAGAGAGAACGGTGGTAAAGAGACAAAGACTCAACATGTGTAAAGGCAACAGTGTTAAGTGTGCGGATCGGAGACGGCCTGCTATCAGGATTCATTCGTCTCCTGCTTCTTCTTCTGGGGTAAACTGAGCAGCCGACCAATGGCCAGTGATTGTTTCCTTCTGCATCTCCTCCCCCATGTCCCCTCTGATTGCTTCCTTGCCTTATTTTTGCCACTCCTTCCATCGATTTGTTCTCCATTATCAGGGCTAACCGCCGGAGCCTTTGTCGTCTTTTCGCCTCCTCTACCTGTTCCCTGTCAAAGCCTATTTAGCGCATCCTTTTTCTCCGCGTGGCAGTGAAAAAATCTGGGGTTCCCGCTGCAACAGGCTTGTATTGTGTGTTTGTTTTTTTTTTTGTGTGTGTGTGTGCGTGTGTTTGTTTTTGTGTGAGTGTGTGTGTGTGTGTGTGTGGGGGGGGGGGGGCGGTGGGCTGTGTGTGTGCCTGTGTGCAGGTGTGTGCGTGTGCGTGTGTTTGTGTATTTTGTGGGACAGGCCAGTGAAAGCTGCAGTCTGATCCATACTAATGTTCATTGATAGGAAAATCAATGGTGCATTGATCCAAGACTTGGCTCCGGGAAAGAGAGAGAGAGAGAGAGAGAGCGAGAGAGAGAGAGAGAGAGAGAGAGAGAGAGAGAGAGAGAGAGAGAGAGAGAAGGAAGGAGAGAGTGACAGAGAGGTGGGGAGATAGAAGGAGAGAGAGGGAGAGAGAGAGAGAGAGAGAGAGAGAGAGACAGAGAGAGAGACAGAAAAGAGAGAGAGGGGGAGTGGGGGGAGAGAGAGAGAGAGAGAGATAGAGAGAGAGAGAGAGAGAGAGCGACAGAGAGAGAGAGAGAGACAGAGAAAAGGGAGAGAGGGGGAGTAGGGGGAGAGAGAGAGAGAGAGAGAGAGAGAGAAAGAGAGGCGCGGTGCGGTGAAGAGAAAGACTAGTCTTGCAATGAAAAGAAAAGAAAAGGAAAAAAGAGGAAAAGAAAAGGGGTCAAATAAAGCGATTCAAAGCACTGCGGGGCCCGGTTCAGAGGAGCCCCCAGGTGAGGGCCACAAAGAGATCAAGACCACAGACCCACATGGTCTGGTGGTGCAACCGGGCGAAGTGTGCGTGAACGCATACGTGGGGGTCACTGGTGGCGTTGGTGGTGGTGGCGCTGGTACTGGTGGGAGGGCGTTAACTCTATGTATGAACATCCCATCAAGGCCTTAACTATTTCTCCTTTCTTTCCCTCCTCTGGCCTCCCCCCCCCCCCCCCCCTCCCCCCATCACTCACTCCCCACTTTTTTGTCTTCCTACTGCCCCCCCCCCCTCTCTCTTTCTGTCTGTCTCTCTCTCTCTCTCGCTCTATCTCTCTCCCTATGTCCCTCTCTCTCTCTCTGTCCCTCTCTCCGTCTGAACCGCCCTCCTGATTGGACAAGCAAGGTCCGAAAGGAACCTGAGAAGTGGTGGAGAGGAGAGGGAGATGAGAGGGCAGGAGAGGGAAGAGGGGAGAGAGGTAAGGACAAGGAGAAGGGGGAGAAAAAAAGGAGAGTGTGGCAACTAAAGCTTGTGAGAGAGAGAGAGAGAGAGAGAGAGAGCGAGACACACACACACACACACACACAGACACACACACACACAGAAATAGAGAGAGGGAGGAATGAGTTACAGAGGAAAAGCGGGGAGTAGGCAGGGTAGGAGGGGAGAAAGAAAAGAGCAGAAAAGAGAGAGAAAGAGAGAGAGAAAAAAAATCAATTTTCGCAGACAGAGGCTTTGGCTGTTCTAATGGAGGTCTAAAAGAAGCGCTAGAAGGAGAGGACATATTTTCCTTTGATTACCTCCTGTAGCCTCGCAGGCTAACCCTAGAGCTGCAATCACTAGAAGGGACACACGGCAACCGCCATCAGACCCTTTCTCAGTACAACCCATGGAGAACCGGTCTATACGGCCGCTGCTTTGTTTATTTATAAAGACACACCTCACAGCAGACTGGCCGTAATGCTGGATCAGGTACCAATAAACCACCGCTTAGCATCTCTGAATGAAACGCCTCGCCTCAGAGGCTAATGGAGAAAACGGCAAGCTGTCAAACACAATCAGGGCCTCCTTTTAAAAAACCCAAACTCATTTGCAGAATTTGCAGAAACCCAAATAGTGATTCAATCCCTTTAAAGCACCACATTGTTAATGTGGTCAATGCAAAATGTGTAAGACAAAGACTTTCGTATTTTGAAGTCGGTCCACCAACAACAACATTGGTGGACCTTCTGCAATCTTTTTGATGAGATGCTATGCTGGCATGGCCAGATGTTACATCACCCTCAACGGCATATTGCTCGCAGAGAACATGAGCTGGATTAAGGTTTTTCATTTGGCTAATATGATTCATTTACCAGGAATATAGGAAGGAAATATGCCATTAGTGTCCGGGACCAAATGAAGAGAAATACCGAGCGCAGCCCTGTGTGTTCCCGTCCACAGCAGCCACTCATGTCTCGTGTCATCTGAAGCAGGTCAGCCCGGTCGATTTCCCCGAGCAGATGTCACCGCGGAGATCTGGTTCAGCAGCAAAGTGGGGTTTGAACATCCATACCAAAGAAATACATTGAGGGGAAATTACTTCTTTAAGTAAGGCTGTGAATGTTGTTTGGCCACTTGCGTTTAACCAAAAAATAAATCATGTCAATAAATATGTCTTAATGAATGTTGATCACAGACGGTGATTCTATTGGACACTGTTATGGTAGCATGATGTAACTCTTCTTGTGAGTAAATGTTATTGGAATTATATAGTATTATATTATATTATAATTATATAGTCCCTTGTTATACTGTATGTATATATATATATATATATATATATATATATAGAGAGAGAGATTATTATATATTTATATATATAAATATATATATACATAAAGATATATAAAAAGATATAGATACAAATCTATAATAACTAAATATATCCACTCACAAACATTAACACTCAAACACAAACAAATAATATAAACACCCTCAATCATGAACAAATACTGGAAAAAATAAATTGTCAAAGCTTTGCACCATCCATATGAAGCTCCACTTATAGAACTACAACCTCAATGAAAGAACTACGACCCCCATCCCATCGAACCCAGCCCACACACAGGAAAACCACTAATTAAACACTGCACAAGGTTCTGCATTGTGAACATCTCTCCCCCCCCCCACCCACCCCCCCAGTTGGTTTGCAATTCATTTGTAAACAAACTGGCTAAAACCGCGAATGCAAAGAACATCTCAGTGACGTTTCTTTAATATTCAACACTTCCTGTACAAACAGATTTATTTTCTTCTCGTCGTGGAAGTGTGAGGGGACTCAATGGGCTGGGAGAGGTTCTGAAAAGCCCAGGCGTGTTGCAGAAGGAATGCTTGGACACAGGCCTTACCCCCACCCCCCCATTCTCACCCTCTCTCTGTGTTTTCTATCTTTCCCCACATCCTATTCTCTCTTTGTGTGTGTGTGTGTGTGTGTGTGTGTGTGTGTGTGTGTGTGCGTGCGTTTGTGTGTGTGTGTGTGTGTGTGTGTGTCTCTCTCT
>NC_136950.1:15084127-15099127 GCF_949987615.1 Pollachius pollachius | reverse complement strand
TGCTAACTGCATTTGAGAATAGCTATACAGCCAAAGATAATATTAATATTTAAAGATATTGTTTTTTTTTATTCGCAATTATGTTACAAAGCCCATCTTAAGGAAGGCTTGAATCATTGTCCGAATGTTTGGTGCGTTCGTGTGTGAGTGCGTGTGTGCGTGTGTGCATGCGTGTGTGGGCGCGCGCCTGTTGAGATTAGCCTATCGCATTTGTGTTGTGCTCGTTCATTTCTTGTGTAACATTACAATTGTGTTGCCTTGCAGGCGCACACATTACACACGACTAATCTATACATCACACCACCGTGGGCCCGCCACTCGCAGTTAGAAACCAACCAATAAATACACGCGCGTGCATGAACAAGGTCACGTTCACGCGCATAGGAGCACGGCAACGCGTATCCTGAGGATCTGCTTTGACTGTCCCGGGCCCAAGTCTCTCCCCGTGTTGCATGCTGGGTATTTTCCCGTTCTTCTGAGCAAGCTCCGACCCAACTCTATCGATGCACTTGCCACAACCTGACCGTTCGTGTTGTGTTGAATACGTGGACGAGTTGGACGAAAGACCATGCTCGAAATCACTATGTTTAAGAGACACACATTGAAATCATTTCAAAACGTACGTTAAAAAACCCCGTTAAAAAGCACGTGCACACGCCCAGGCCAATAAGTACGCACCCATAATCATGCTCACGCGCGTGCACACATACACAAGCGCGCGCACACACACACACACGCACACACACACACACACACACACACACACACACACACACACACACACACACACACACACACACACACACACACACACACACACACTCCTCAGCCACACCTTCAAGTAGGCACCGGATACAGAACCTGGGCCCCTCGGCGGCAGCTGACGGCGCGCGGGTCTCTGGCCAGAATTAACCCTCCTTGTAGTAGACATCCCATAATGATTAACACACCGCAGCACTGTAGACACATACGTACGTGCACGCGCGTACATACGCGCACACACACACACACACACACACATACACACACACATACACACACACAGACGAGCTACCTGCTCGCGTTAATAGTTTATTACAACGTGCCCTCTCTCAGGTTTATTGCCGTGCACACTCTCTCTTTGACTGGGGTCTCATTAAAATCATTTTAATGAATTACCAAACATATGCTAAGCCCATGTTTGAATTACTCGAGGCACTTGGTAAACTTTGTTTATGTGTTTGTTTTCATTTTGTTACGTTGAAGTGTATCGTCTGCTTGAGTTCCATCAATTATTGATTTTTTTGTTACAGGAGATTTCAGATTTCGTGCGTTGCGATGAAATATGAGACGGTATGGAAATCAATGTGACACGTTCACACGTGCATTAGGAGGGAGCGGAGTTGCCACGGACCGTGGGGTTCCGTGGACGAGCGTGTCAGCCTGTGGAGGTCCTCACGGTCTCCCGCTGTGCTCCCCCTCCACTGTGTTATACAAGTTGAGCGTAGGAGCTCATTCATGAGCTGGGAGAACTTCAAATAATTTAATTTAGTTTAATTCAAAATGTATTATAATAAGTCTAATTCTTAAATATTAAATTGAAATAAAACGTGCTTGAGTCCACGGAAGTGTGTGCGCGCGCGTGCGTGCGTGTGTGTGCGTGTGTGTGTGTGTGCGCGCATAAATTTAAATATTTGGAATTTCAAAGATATTATCTCATGCTCGATTTGTACAATGTCGATTTAGCAGCAAACATAAAAATATTATATTGATATTCATATCAAATATGATAATAATGTGAAGCCTACGACTGAAGTTCTTTATTGAAGTGTAGACCTACTTTTTGTTTTTTCTCCTCAATAACGGTTGAAGGGGAAAAACATAGGCCGAGGAATAATTTACATTTATAATGAGTTCAAAATGGAAATACAAATTGTTAACTCTAATCTATAAAATCGAATTGTTATTTTGAATACATAGCTAAGATGTTACAATATATATATAAATAAATATATATATATATATATATAAATGCATATATATATATATATATACATATATATATATATGTATATATATATATATATAAATATATATATGAATGTATTCATACAAATATATATTATATGTTAATTTCTATAATTACATTCCTTTATTATTATTTTTTTACAAATGTTAAAGATGATGTTACGATGAAATGTGAAATGTGATTAAAACAGTATATTTGTCTAAATTCCATTCCAAAGTACGGGGGGGACGGGCCGGCCAGCTCGGTCCTCGTCCGACGCTACAGTTATCTGCCCTACATTTGTCTAATCATCCAGAGCTTAACCCTTCAGCTGGCCCGCTATCTGCTCTGCCTGTGTGGGAGAGACGGAGGGGGAGATGGAGAGAGCGAGAGAGCGAGCGAGGGAGCGAGACAGAATGTTTCCTGCATCCTAACACCAGGGATTAGTCGTGTTTTGACTTTGTAATCAGGCACCTGGTCGGCCAACACACAGGGGTCCTCCATCAGCTGGTAAGTCCACCGGGGGATGGGGAGTAGGGGGTGGGGGGGGCTTTCCGGGAGTTGATCGATGATGGACACCGCAACTCTGCTATACTGTGCAGATCGTGCTTAGGGGTGTTTAAGCCCCGTCCACGCGCGCGGCTGTATGAATGTGTGCGTGTGTGTACGTGCGTGTTTGTGTGTATGCGTGTGTGAGTTCGGGGGGTGGGGGCGGGCGGTGGTGATGGCGAGGCCTCATAAAAGAGAAGGTCCCTGCTGGGGGGGGAGGAGGGCATGAGGGAGTCAGCCTTTGATTGACAGGTCTGATAGTGGGGGGGGGGGGGGGCATGGACAGAGGGATTCTTTTTTTTGGGGGGACGGGGGATTGAGTAAGAGGCTGAGTGAAGAGAAGAGAGAGGGGGTGGGGCAGTTAAATGCAGGTTAGATTGTGTGTGTGTGTGTGTGTGTGTGTTTGTGTGTGTGTATGGGGGGGGGGGATGCAAGGAAATGCAGGAGTAAAGTGAGCTTTTAATTACCAGGGCAGAAGCAGATGTAGCAGAATTGTTCCCCCTCACTCACACACACACACACACACACACACACAAAACACACACACACAGCTGGAAATAATCCTGTGTGTGCGTTAGTGCCGGGACCCTGTAGCATGTAGTTTTAAGCTACATTAAGCTCTTTCTTCTTTAATGCAATGTTTAGCTGTTTGTATAGTAAATCATCATCTCAGGCTTCCTTGAACCATTTCTGAAGTACACATCTCAAGATGGAAAGAGGAACATATATTCAGTATCATGCATAGGGTTAATTAACTCTATGCCTTACTTAAGAGTTAGTTAAGTGAGCTGGAAGAGAATGCTTCAATGCTTATTGTGAAAGCTATTTTTATTCTTAGAAATCTCAGAGTGTAGAAAGCTTAGGTTTTTCCTGAGCCAAACGTCGATTTTCTGAAAAAAACATTTATTTATCAATTGATAAATTAATAAAAATATTGCCTTACTTACAGATGAATCCTATAATACACATATGATCGTGTCGTATCAATATTAAGTAATGTAAGTGTGTGCCAGATGATGAAAAAAAAAAAATACAAATAGTTTGATCCTTACCAAGAGCATTTCTTTATTTTGGTGTTTTCAAATACATTAGAACACCGCAAATTATTTTTCACCTGTAAAAAAAAAAAAGAAAAATGGATCAACCCGACATGTTCTCAGAAGACCACATGATGCAGAGTATAAAACAAATTCTCATCAAGAAAATGGTGCAAAACTTAAAAAAAGACAATGTCCCTGCACATATAAAAATAAATTAATACTTTATGTGTCCAGTCACCATTTATTCATCCGTCTGGTCCTAAGATTCACACACACAAGCTGAGGCTTCATCGACTGTCCTTCACACCAGCCAATCACATTCACTTCTATGTACACCGAGGGCCAATGAGAAAGATCTATGTACACTTAACGAGGTAAAAACTGTGCCACTCAAATCCCCACCACCCCACCCAACACCCGTTAACAAATAGCTATCTACAGCCTCACCCCCCCTACAGACAAACTCTCAAGTAGTTTCTGGCTTTCAAAACACACTACATTAGGTTTGTAGATCAAAGGTTTACAGCAAAGTCTGACTGTTGAGGTGTGAGAATAAATGAGGAACAACAAAAAAGGACTCAACACAGTAGTATAAAACATAAAATTGCAACACCAGCGGGCATTTAAAATAAACCATTTTACGCCCGTTAAACAAACTCAAAATAAATAGAAAAGCACATTACAAAGTTGGCTCCGACATTAGAATGCAGCAGAAAAGTGTTGCCTGTTTTTTTTTTTAGAGGAACGGCACAATTTATTTGATACACCCAAGTGTTCTGTATTCTGTTGCCGTGGCAACGCAGCTTAATTACCAGTAGCGCTCAGAGAACGGGTTGAGTGACGGAGACACAGGTACGAGGAAAAATAAATCCAGCCCGCCCCCCCCCTCCTTTCTTTGGCCTCAGGCACTTGGGGTTTGGACCCTGATTGGCCAGTCCTGATTGCTATGGATTGTGATTGGCCGCTCTCGGCAGCCCTTAGGTCCCGATAGGCTGGCCCTGCGTTAGAGGTAGGTGCAGCGGGGGGCTCAATCAGGGAGATGCATCGCAATGCCTTTCCGCACAGAGCAGCTGTAGTGTTGACTACCGACGGCTCCGTTTCTGCATAATTTCTCGCAATGATACTGCCTTGTTGAACAAAGAACGCAGCCACAACGCGCGGCCCTTTTCCCCCACTGCTCTGAATGAGCCCCCTGTATATCTGGCCTGCGAAGCAGACAGTCAATGCAAGGCTTCTGTGGTGTCCATATGAGGCTCGTCTCGGTCAGCAATGGAGACAAGGAGAGAGGTAACAGCACTAGCTCATGGGGTATTTCCAAAAAAGCTCCCGTCCCCCCCAGCCAACCTCGCGTCCGTTTTACCCCCTTTGAAAGCATAATAAAACTGTGGTGCGGGGGGGGGGGGGGGGGGGCGGACAGATGTTGGAACATACATCCGTCACCTTTGTGTTCCGGGGAGCTTCAAGGTTTCTTGCTTGTCTTCTTGAGTGTGCTGGCTTGTGTGCGGCTGAGTGCACTAAATAACTACACTAGTTAGCGGAGGCCCCTGAGCGAGAGAGTTTATCAGCGAGGGAGACCCAGACGTCAAAGAACAATCAGGGTCTCAGAGGAGACGGCGGATAGGGAAGGAACACAGGGAGACTATCAACAGGAAGAAAAGCAAAACAAAACGAAAGACGTCAGTGGAGGCGTGGCTCCTGCCGTCATGTCTTCTCCGTCTTGTCGGCGGTCAGCCGCGGCTTTGGGCCGCCATCGGCGTGCGCGTGCTGCATCGCCAGGAAGGGGTTGGAGGTGATGGCGCCCGGGCCCCCCTGGGGGGCGGGCTGCAGGCCACCAACGGGCAGCTGAGCTGAGGAGGAGGAGAGGGGCATCTGGGCGTGGATCTGCTGCAGGTCCTGCTGCTGCTGCATGAGCTGGTAGAAAAGCACCTGCTGCTGCTCCTGCAGGGAGGAGAGGGGGGGCGAGGGGGGAGAGGGGAGGAGGGCGGAGACGGGCGAGAGGAAGGTGCGAAGAGAGGGGAAAGGTGGGGGGAGGGGGCAGGGGTGAGAGGCCAGAGGAGAGAACAGAGGAGGGGAGGAATGACAAGAAAGGGTAAGAGAGGAAAAGGAAGAGAGAAGACAGGGGTGAGAAGAGAGGGGACAAGAGGGAAGGAAGGATCGATGAGTGATTAGGTTGATGTCGAGGGCAAAATGGCTTTTTTGAGTTTGAACTGTGTGTGCGAGTGTGTGTGTGTGTGTGTGTGTGTGTGTGTGTGTGCGTTTGTGTTACCGCTGTTGGATGGGAGCTCAACAGTTGCTGGAGCTGATGATGCTGCAGCAGGAGTCTCTGCTGCTCAGACATCAGGCCGTGACGTGCCGAGCTGAGGACAACAACAACACAACAGCGGTCAGATGACCAGACTGAAGAGCCGAACACCACAGGTCACATGACCACACTGAAGAGGAGTACACCACAGGTCACATGACCACACTCCGAAGAGCAGAACACCACAGGGCACATGAACACACTGAAGAGCAGAACACAATAGGTCACATGACCACACTCTGAAGAGCAGTAAACCAGCGGCCACATGACCACACTGAATAAGTCACATGACCACACTGAATAAAATTACACAGAAGGAAGTTGCATGACCACTGAAGATGATCTAGAATTCAAACATGGATAGCTGTGGAATGCGATTCAGCTCGTGAGCTTGGGTATAGGCCATCTGACCACGAAAAAGACACTGATCTCATATCCGGCTTTTCAAGGTAAAAGGACATCAATAGCGAGGAGAACGGGGAACTTTCATGCAAGTAAAATTCACTATTCCCATCTAATCTAATCTTGAAATGCACTAGAGACGCAGAGGAAAGGGAGAGGAGGGAGCCGGGCTGCGGTGCTCAACTCACCTGTTCTTAGCAGTGGTCAAGCTGCTGGGATCCCAGAGCGCAAGCAGAGAAAGGAAAAGCAACACAAAGAACAGGGAACTACCATCAAACTCTACTCAAAACACACAAAAACACCCAGAGAGAGGGAAGAGGGGGATAAATAACCACTGGTGATGGAGCATTCCTTTGGGCGAGATGCAGGTATGCCACCATGTAAGAGCAAATGGCACTCAACTAATTGGCCAGTGTGAGCAGATTTACTGCGAGTTTTGTGATCATAACAAAATCTAAAATGTGGTATTTGCAAGGGCCCGATCAAAATGATGCCTTGACACAGAGAGAAATAGAGATATCTATCTATCCATCCATCCATATATATCTACATACACACATACATACATACACCCCTATATATAGGTGGGATCCAACCTTTGATCTGTGAGCTCTAATCAGTCAGTGATGCCGACGCCCATCAGCTTACCTGGCGTTTCCCAGTCGGTAATTCAGGGGCCCCACGTCGCCGCGAGGGGTGAGCACCCCCTCGCGGCTCTGGATCACGCCGTTCAGGCTGCCCACCTGGCCCCCCCCCAGGGACCCCATCAGGCCCGTGGCGCCGGACGCTAGGCCGTTGAGCTGGGGCGGGCTCTGGGAGACCGAGGGGGGCGTGGAGAGGGAGGAGGTGGAGCCATTGCTGCTACGGCCGCCGCATGACACACTGTCCTGGGGAGGGAGGGGGGGGAGGGAGGGAGGGGGGGAGGGAGAGATCAGGGACGATAGAAAGAGAGAGAACGAGAGAGAGAGAGAAGGAGAGAGAGAGAGAGAGAGAGAGAGAATGAGAGTGTTAGGGGGAGAGAGAGAGAGAAGGAGAGAGAGAAGAGAGGGACAGAGACACAGTGTCATTTCTGTCATGTGCTGTGGAATTGATAGTCCACCATTCACCATTAGGCACGCCAGCGTTCGCCGCTCTCTCTCATCGCTCTCCTGCACGCGGCAACCTTGTTGACCCGCACAGAGAGAGGTCCTGTTTACAGTGAAGCCTAACTGGGTGCTGGGTGGGGGGTAGGGCGGGGAGGGGAGGGCTGTTCTCACCTGAGCTGCCACGGGCAGAGACGAATCAGCGCCCCCCAGCTGGGATCCCTTCACGTCTGGAACACAGATTAATACTCATTTACATTAGGACCCCCCTGTGTGCCCTGGCTGTCGACGTGTGCGTGTGTGGGTATGTGTGTGGCAAAGTGTGTTAATGGTACTTTATTCCTATATAACGGGACACTCAAACACAGTTATGAATGCCTGACTAGAACTGAATGTAAACGTGTGGTATGCATGTGTATGGTTTTTTATAAATCTTGGGATCGCACAATAGAGTGTGTGTGTGTGTGTGTGTGTGTGTGTGTGTGTGTGTGTGTGTGTGTGTGTGTGTGTGTGTGTGTGTGTGTGTGTGTGTGTGTGTGCGTGTGTGCGTACCAGAGGAGGCCGAGTGGGGGGTGAAAGGCACCGAGAGCTGTGCACTGAGGAGCTGCAGCCTCTCTTTCTTGACGGTCAGAGACCTGATCTGCTCCTCCAGCCGCTTGTTCTCCACCTGCAACTGGTGCAGGGACTTCAACATGGCCACCACTGAGAGAGAGAGAGAGAGAGAGAGAGAGAGAGAGAGAGAGAGAGACACAGAGCGAGGAAGAGAGGGAGACACACAGGCATATATAGAGGAAGAGAGCGACACACAGAGCGAGCGAGCAAGCAAGCGAGAGAGAGACAGACACACACACACAAGCGAGGGAGAGAGAGAGACACAGAGAGCGAGGAACAGAGAGAGACAGACAAGAGGAACAGAGGGCCAGACATAGTGAGAGAGATATAGAAAGAGAGAGAGAGGGATAAGGGGAGAGAGAGAAACAAAAAAAATAACAAGAGCGTAAGTGAGAGTGACAAAGCTACAGCAGCAGTCTATATATAAAACAAGCACACGGTGTGAGAGATACGGCCTGCGTTGATGCCAGAATGGATGTTCTACTGTTGCCCTCCTGGGACTTATAAATGTTACGCTAATAAAACCCTTCCTCGAGGAGCTAGTGAGGCAGGGGCTACTACTTCTATATAAAACGCATCCCAGACACACACAGGCCTGCTTGTTCAACCAAGTCACTTGACCTAAGAACGAGGGCAGCAGTGCCCGATCCACGCATCAGATAGGGCGCTACTGCCATACAAAAACAGGACTGTTGCATCAGAGAATAAAGACACATGATGATGAAAAATACAGAAATAAAGATGCTTAAAGCATTGAGGAAAAGGAGAATCTCTGATTTTCCTTTGCTGGTTTGCGGCAGCACATATGTGACTGTACAAACATATGACTGCACTTGTGTGCATATGGAAATGTATGTTTGTCTCAGACGGCTACATAACATGGTTGTTTGTGTGTGTGTGTGTGTGTGTGTGTGTGTGTGTGTGTGTGTGTGTGTGTGTGTGTGTGTGTGTGTGTGTGTGTGTGTGTGTGTGTGCGTGCGTGTGTTTGCTCTCTCACCATCTCCCTGCGTCTCCTGCTGCATGAGGAAGTTCTGGCCATCGCTCCACTGCCGCTCCAGGAGCTGGTCTATACTGGTGGCCACCGGGGGCAGCGTGTCCCCACCACCACCACCACCACCACCTCCGCACCCCGCCCCCAGCATGCCCAGGCCCGGCCCCGACACTGACCCCGACGGGTCATAGCGGATCTGCAGGCCGCCAATGGGAGAGCTGAGAGAGAGAGAGAGCAAGGGTAGAGAGAGATAGAGGGGGGAGGGAGAGAGGGAGGAAGGGCGTAGAGAATACAAAACAGAAGGAGAAAAGCAAGAACGAGATAAAATGATGAGTGAGGGAAGGAGAAAGAGGGAGAAGCAGTGGGGAAAATGAGAGCGACGGCAGGGAGAAAAAGAGAGGTCAAAGAGGAGATTAACGACCTAACATAAATGTCAGACAACCATAGACACTGCTGGCTATAAAACGACATCAATTTGTTGTTACAGTGGGCGTTGATGAAAAGTAGCCAGCAAGGCATCCCGTCTGGATGAGTACTTCAGAGGGAGAGAGAGAGGGCGAGTGAGAGACAGAGACCGAGACAGGGAGAGAGAGGGGCAGAGAGAGAGAGTGTGATAGAGACTAGTTATAATAGACTTGGCATGGTGTTGTAAAATATATATAAGAAATTATGAATAAAAATTTATTGAATTTGAGGAGATTTGTGAGCCAGACTATTAAACTCCCGCTTTTATTTTTTTTAATATATATTTTTAGCCGAGAAGGAAAACCAGCGGGGAGGGGTATTTTTTCCTATTTGTATTTTCCCGTTAAGGTAATTATTCCGTTACACCTGCTCTAGGAATTTCCACCCAACTATCTACAAAATATTTTCCTCCAGATATTACTATAGTTCTTATTATAAAAGTAGTCTATTTTCATTAAATGTTACTCACAGCTGGCAAACAAGACAAAGACGCAGCATATTAAAATACATAACCAACCTCCATCTTAAACTGAGCCAACATACGCTGAAGGCTTCGTCAATTATTCCCATCTTCATAGATCCACAAAACGTTCCCAGTGAGAAATGGGATGTGTGTGTGTTTGTGCGTGTGAGTGAGAGAGAGAGATGGGGAAGGAGGTAGATGTAGGCTGCAGTTGTAACCATCAGACTTCCATGGCATGTCGTTCCATGGCAATCGACAAGGTTTTAAAAAGCGAGCGAGGAAGAAAGATCAAAGCACGGTGGACGATTCCCACATCCCAAAACACAACTCATGGTCGGGGCGAGTGAGGAGATCGCCTTTAGGGGTGAGAGAGAGAGGCAGAGTAGTGTGTGTGTGTGTAGGTGTGTGTGTGTGTGCGCGCACGTGTGTGTAGGAAGAAATGAGGGGCCAGCCGAGGGAAAAGACGAGGGTAGGGGTGTTGGAGGGTGGGGGGCAGTGTGGAATGTAAATAGGGGCTCGCTCGCGAGGGAGAGAGCAGAGCATCTGTGTGTGTGTGTGTGTGTGTGTGTGTGTGTGTGTGTGTGTGTGTGTGTGTGTGTGTGTGTGTGTGTGTGTGTGTGTGTGTGTGTGTGTGTGTGTGTGTGTGTGTGTGTGTGTGTGTGTGTGTGTGTGTGTACTCACCGCGGGGTGGTCTTGGGAGAAGCTCTTATGGAGAAGCCCTGGGCTCCAACACTACTGGTGCTGCCGTCTCCTGCCTCCTGGTCTAAACACACACACAAAATCAATGGCACATCTAAAACCGACGGCTCGGTGAGCTACTCACTCACCCTCTCTTTGTATCTCTGTTACACACGAGCCCTTATTCAAGCTGCATGTGCTTCCCTACTCTCTCTGCCTCTCTCTCGCTTTCTCTCTCTGCATTCACCGATACTCTCTCTCTCTCACTTCTGCCCCACTCTCCTTGGGCCCCTGGCCAGACGCCTCTTTTCATTTTCCTCAGTGAGGGTAATGAATCACACATGCATACACACACAGACACACACACTTACACAAACACCCATGTGCATCCAACGCAAGTGCACACACACACACTGGCATACACTCAAACACAGATACAGCGCACCTCCCCGCATGCACACTCAATCCAAGCTTTTAGAGTCACCAGGTCAACACCCCACAGGCCAGAAGCCTAAATAACAGTTTCTGTCCCGCTCCCGGCCTTATGAACACTTTGCAGCGAGCAGCGGCTAACGCTACACACAGGCTAACACACATACACACACGCACACACACAGGCTAACACACAGAGGCTAACACACAGAGGCTAACACACAGAGGCTGACACACACAGAGGCTGACACACAGAGGCTAACACACAGAGGCTAACACACATGCCAACACCAGCGGTGTGCTTGCCTTGCTCTCCCAAGGAAAAAAAAACACATAAGAGTTGCTATCCTGAGCACATGCGAGTGCACAGACTGTCCACGGCTCACAATGTATAGCGTGGAGGACTATCGGGGCTCAACAGGAGCTATTAATCCAGGGTTTTGCCAATGGGGTGAAAAGGTTTCAGTTGGTTTCTAATGCAAATTGGCATGTTGAAAGATCAGCATCTCGGCGCCATCTGCACGCAGTCACTCACAGCGCTGGTTGGTCGCTTTTACACACACACACGTATCCACGTGCATTTGGTTTGTGTGTGTGTCATTAAGTGTGATTAGTGAGCTGACCCGCAGGTTGCAGGGGGGCTCTGGAACACAGCAGCGTCTCTCTCTCTCTCTCTTCTCACAGAGCATGAAACCCTAAACTCTCCCTCCCACTCTCTGTGTCCTGCAGAAGTCAACACTCTATCCTGCCACTTCCTCTGCTGCTCTGTCCTATTCTATTCTCCATACTAAGACATGAACACACTGGAGCGCTCCAGCATTAGGCTTGTGAACGGCAGTGTGTGTGTGTGTGTGTGTGTGTGTGTGTGTGTGTGTGTGTGTGTGTGTGTGTGTGTGTGTGTGTGTGTGTGTGTGTGTGTGTGTGTGTAACTGGAGCTTAATGGGAGGAGCCTGTGACTACCACAACCAATGACCCTTGACCCCTCTGTGAGACCCAGGGGGCGTGACCCAGCCATTATCTCGCTCATTCTTGTTCTCCCGTTCGTTCGCTCCCTCTCTCTCTCCCTCTCTCTCGCTCAGGCACAACACACACACACACACACACACACACACACACACACACACATATATATACCTGCTGGTGTGGCTTCAGACTGGGCGATGAGTGCAGCCATGGCTGAATTTGGGTTAAGCCGGTTCCCAAACATATGGGAGGGAGCGAGGTTGAACACAGACCCTGGCAGGCTGCTTACCTAGGGAGAGAGATAGAGCGAGACAGAGAAAAGGAGAAAAGGAAGCGACAAATTCATATTAGAATAATGTCTTTATTATCCGTTTAGGAGACGGCCACAACATGTTATCATGGGAAGATTTTAATTATCCCAGATCAAAGAGCGGGAATATATTTAATCAACGTAGCTTTTTTGGGGGTTTGTAATTACTTAAGATTATTTTATGCCAACTTGGCCCGGACGAAACGCAGGAAAACATACACTTACTCTTCAAAGTAGATAAACAACGGCGACGCGCTCGCACCGCTACGGCTACGTGCAACTCACACACACATATACCTCAGAGTGGCCGCGGCTCCAACACACTGGCATGCTGACAAAGTGCTTCTGATGCAGATAGTTTAATCCAATTAGAGCATTTCCCAAATAAGGGCGCTGGAGAGGGTGAGGGGGTTTGTTCACGGCATTCGTCATAGGAATTTGGCAATGCACTGGCACGCCTTAACTTATATGAAGCGCAATGCTATTTTAACATTGTCCTGCCTTTGGGAATTCTAATTTAAAATGATGTTTACGTGAGACCGTTTGCGAGGATGTTTTTTAATTTTTTTTACTTTGTGCTGCAGCTCAACGTTTGGTTTATGCTAGCGTTGGGAACTACAGGAACCACTTTACATGAATACCCCAACGCCCAGTCGCATGCGTGCCCTGATTAAATAGACAGATTGATTTATGCTGTCATTCTATAGCGATTTTATTAATCAAGTCCTTGCGACACGGTGTTACTAACACAGATCATATAATTAATGCTTGCATCTCAGTTATTTGTCATGTGTGCAATGGGCATTGTAATATTACAATAGCAAATTTATGACCCACACATGTGTGTGTGTATATATATATATATATATATATATATATATATATATATATATGCATGGGCGAATATACATATATTTGCACGTGTGTGAATATACATATACAAATATACATATATTATGCATAGATAAAATATATATACAAACCTATATAAAATAAATATATATATTATATATACACATACATGTAAAAAAATATATATATATAAACACACCCGTGTTACATTTATAATAAAGAAATAATACTGACAAAAGACTCTTAAACACTAAACCCACACACACTTGCAAGTACAAAAAAACGACGTACAATAAAGGTGAATACCATGAACGATTGTGTTGACTATTTAGTTACTCTAATTCCAAAATTATAGAAATAGAAGACATTTGATAGAGAAAGCCAGAGAAACATAGATAACTCATGCTACAATAACACTCCCACCCATGTTAAATGTGAAGGCGGGCCCTTAGCCTGCCCTTATTCCATTTATTTCACCGATGACTTTGGCTCCGTTTCAAAAGCCTCACACCTCGCCTCCCCCTCTCCTCTCTCTCTGTCCTCCCACTATCCCTCTCAATGCCCCAGTCCCTCCCACTTTCTCGCCAACATTCATTTTTCATTTTCATTCATTTTTCATTCCGAGTCATTCCCCGAGTCATTCCCCTTTACACACAGTCTCTGTCACGCACACACACACCATCTCTCTTCCCCCTAATGGGCAGTCGGCCAGCAGTTTGCTTGTGGACTGAAAATAGCAAATGGCTGCTCCGTCTCACTGTCTCGTGCACAGGTGCACGGACGTATTTGCGCGCACACACTAACACACACACACACACACACACACACACACACACACACACACACACACACAAGCATACAAAGACACACAAACACACACACTAAACAGAAGACGCGGGGAGCCCATCTTACAGGGTTGCATAATTTCCGGGGACATGATTTCGGCGCGAGTGGCCCAGATGCCCGGAGGCGTTCCCACACATTCAGGACTTTAAAGACACGTTTTGGTCGATCCGGAGCGACAAGAAGAGGGGAGAAAGAAAACAGCTCGCTCTGTCTAACTGTCTTCCCCGCTCTCCCTCAAACATCTCACCACCCCTTCAATTACCCATCTCTTTCAAACCCTTTACCCCCTTTCTCCCGCGCAGTAGCACACACACACACACACATACACACACACACACACACACACACACACACGCTGCAAGAGAGGGGCTAAGTCCTCTATACTTGCTGTAAATAGCGTGATATCCCATGCTTCCCTGGGCCTCTCCTTCTCTGTACTATGGGGGGTGGGGGGTGGGGGTGGCTATGGGCCTCGGGACGCAAGATTCAAGACATGAGTACACCCCCACCCCCATCATCCCCACTGTGGCGCTTGTCAGATGACATCACATCACGGGACAAGGGATGGAGAAAGAGAGGAGTTGGTAGTTCTGAAACAAGAGAGAAAGAGGAGAGCGAGAGAGCAAAGGGCGCAAAAGATATCGAAAGGGCGGTGTGTGTGTGTGTGTGTGTGTGTGTGTGTGTGTGTGTGTGTGTGTGTGTGTGTGTGTGTGTGTGTGTGTGTGTTGGACAGGGGAGAGAAATGAAGTGGCGCTGGACAGAGAGGGATCTCTGGGGCAGTAGTGAAAGAGGACAGGCTCACAGGGGTCGCGGTTTGAAGATGTGGGGGGGCCAGGGTGATTACCAGAGGGGCTTCAACTTTAGCAGAGTAACCGTGGGGACCGCTGCAAGGGGAGGGGGGGTTGTGACGGTGCTCTCCCCTTTGGATGAACGCAATCCGACAATACATGAGAAATAACCACAAGTCCTCTGAAAGCTTGTTTTTAGACGCTAAGGCTGCAACTACATCACTCACAACTTATCATC
>NC_136950.1:15056627-15081627 GCF_949987615.1 Pollachius pollachius | reverse complement strand
GAGCACCATGGCGGGCGTGGGTTCCTACAGCTGGAAGTCCAGGCCTGTCTTTAGGAGATCAATAGTGTGGATCCCAGGGGATCAGACCTGCGGTGATGCCCTGACCGCGTCTCCCCTCTCCATCTGGCCGGGCAGCTCTTCCCGTCCAACTCATTAGCTTTTGGAAGGTGTTGAACATGCACCTGCATCTGCCAGCTTTAAAAGTCAACCTGGCCTCTTCCTTGCAAACAGGAATTCTATCATTTTCCTCTCAGGTAAAGTGTAAAATCTATACCGAACTCAAATTCATTTTTTTCCCAATGCAGTTTTTGGTAGTAAGAACTATACAACCTACTATACAAACTATAAAAATTACCACAATCCAAAGTGATGTCTTAAATGTGCTTGCTTTATCTGACAAGCAGCCAAGATTTTTTTTTTTACTTACAATGATCCGTTAACCTACAATCTTTTAATTAAACTGCAACATTAAGCAGCAAATGTTTGCTAAATAAATGATAAAATACTTTAAAAGGATTTATCGAATATCAGAATTTTCCATTAATAATCAGAGGTTTGACTTATCGATAAATCGACTATTCGTTGCAGCCCAAATAAAAAGTACATTTTAAAGTAATAAATTTATATATAAATAAATATTTTTTCTGCAATTTAGAGAAATTGCTTTTAGGCTTTGTGTTTTAGGCTTTGTGATAAATATAGTTTGAGTCTCTCTGATGAACAACATCTTACTTATAAATGAGGATCTGTTGCCTTAGCGACATCAAAGCTCTTGACAAGTGCTGGTCATGGAGACGATAACCACACCACAAAGAGTTGCGGGAAAACAGACAAAAAAAATACTTTCTGTGGCTAGTCTCAAAAGTGGCATCACTAAATTGTGCAAAATAAATCTATTTATAACATGGCAAATAAATGACAACCGTAATCCTCCAGCAGCGCTAAACACCACCACATTTCATTTGAACACTAGATTTACTAGATTTGCTTTGTGTAACTTTGGCTTTACCTATGTTCTTTCCTATCCCCCCCCACGCTGTCAGCCACACACACACACCCCTAACTTTCCAACCCTGGCCTAACAGATTACCTCCCTCCATGGGCTGTCCCGGCACCACCGCCGTCGCCCAGCGAACCCTAGCCTACCCATCTGTGACCCCCAGCATTGTCAAACATTAACCTGGCCCGCATCTAACCCCCTGCTGCTCCTGCCCCCCACCCACAAGCACCTATCTATCAGGCCCGCTATCCATCCATCCGTCCACACTATGGAGGCTCCACACAGGATGGGATGGGAGGGGGTAGGAGATAAAGACGACAGCAGTCTCCCCATTACTGCCCTGCATTAACCCCTGGCTAAATATTTACAGTTGGGAGGAGAATGTACCATATATACACAGGGGGGTGTGCGCGCACACACACACACACCTAGCTATGGGGACGGTCCCCGTAGCTTAGACGAGGTTAAAACACGACAAAGACTGACGGCTCGGAACTACTGCTAGGCAAAACTCTTAATAACAAATTGTGAGCACACTTGGAGCACCAATAGCATTTTTGCAATCAGAGCGCTCAAGTTTTTGTTAATCTATTGATTAAAGATTTTGGAAATTTAATTTTAAAGTTTAAATCTCATTTCACGTGCATGTGCATGGGCGTGTGTGTATGCTATGTTTGCAGCATGGGCTATATATAAGTGATCATTCTACGCTTTAAAATGGTGTGCTATTAAACTAAAATATATATATTTTTAAAAATGACATCTAAACACAATAAAGAAAGTACATAAGAACAACAACAATACAGTCCTACATTGCAAACAGCCAATCTTCCAACGCCTCCTATGAATATGAGTAAGGTAGACACACAGAGGAATAACTAAACACAAAGTCAAGTGCCTGGAGGCCCAGGCACCGGCAGCCTATAGAAACACACGCGACAGCAGACTAATCAAGCATTTGGTTTTCTCTTCGCTTTTCCTTTGATAACATGCAAATCGCTCAGCTTTTTATTGCAATTTATTCCAAACATTGTGTGGTTTAGTGGCCACTTCTCGACGAATGATACCACAGCACCAGGTTGCTGAGCGGTGTGGGGGACAAGGCATGGTAAATCACATTGTTAGTTATGTTGTTGTCAATTGTGTTATTAATGTATACTTTTGAAAATAATAAAATAATTAATTTAAAATTAACACACACACACACACACACACACACACACACACACACGACATCTGCAAACTCCAGAGTGCCTACAAAACATCTGTGCCAAATCGCTCTGGTCATATTTCATTGTCAACATTATCCTTTCCCTTTTCCCTTCGAAACTCATTAGGTGATACATTCATAAATTAACAAATCATTCATTCAGACTACCTAACTTAATACTACGCATGTTCCGCCCCCCTTCGTCTGGGACCTAAGCCGAGGAACAGAATGAAATTCACTGAAAGAATAATAAAAAAAACATAACTCTGACTTGCTCAGAGTTATGGTCGAGAATATGTGAGAATTAGGGTTTAAATTAGCCGTCATTTACCGGCCAATCGGCCGGCAAAAAATGGACGTTATTTTTTTTTTCCTTTTATTAATTATCATTAAGGTATTAAATAGAGTAACGCAACTTTGCAATACAAAAATGTGTGACAATATTTGAAGTTTTCTCTGAGCATACATTGACTGGCGAATTGTCAGTGCGCAACTATATGCGTATGCCTATGTGCGTAACAGTATGCATAACTGAATGCATAGACTACTATTGTCCTCCTGAGACGTTACGGCAATCAAACAAAGCCCTTCGTTGCCATAGGCTACAGGTGCTTCCACACCTGAGCTGTCTGGAACATTTACATTTACCATGGAGCATTTCCCCCTCACATAGTATGGGTGGTGGGAACACTCATTTGAACTCTGGTGCGAGCCAAACAAACAAGTGTTTGTTTACAATGCTGGGTTTGCCTGACAAAGTCCAGTGTGAACCGAACCGAATTAAAGTGCAACAAACCTCTACTAACGTTGACGTAAAGACCAGCGAAGAGGAACATGCAGGAAACGTTTGCATGTTTTTGTGACAAAATGATAGATTTTTGCCTTGTTTTAAAAATATGTATTTTTGCACACGCACGTATCATCACACAGACGGCACGTGTATTACATACGGCCGTAAAATCGTACATTTGGCCGGAAGATTTGAATCTTTATCGGCCACGTTTGCCAACCAAAAAAAAGCCGGGGAGAGTATGCAAATTGCGCTTGTTCAGAAACACGTATGGTAACTGGTAAAGGGAGTAATGAGGAAAGAGGAGGTGCAAAGAGACTGGTATTGGCTGTTTGAGAGGTGGGAGAAGGGTGGAGAAGGGAGGAGGAGAAGGAGGAGGGGGCATAATACTACCAGGCCATTTCCATCAGCAGAAGGGAACTCCAAAGCATAAAGACGGTTGCCAAGCAACTGAACAGATTAGGTGGGGTGGGGGAGCGAAGACAGTGACCACTTCAACATGTGTGCGAGTGCGAGCATGTGAGAAACAGAGAGAGAGAGAGAGAGGTACATAAATATTTTTGGATTTTCTCTTGCCATGGTCATGAAGCTTCAGAGGACACACTACCTGTTGTGTTTCTGCTTCATTAAACAACATAAAAAGGGCTGTGCTAGCCCGTAAATCCTTGAGGATTACAAATTAAAAAATCAGAACCGCACATCATTAAAGTGAACATACAGCCCCTTCCTGCAAAATCAGGGTCATACTTTTTTCCTTCGTAATGGAGGGCCACCTCGGATTCAATAGCAGCAGAAATGGGATAAGATGCGTTTGTTTTACCTGCGCCAGTGGGGGTGGAGCCAGTGTGTCCGGGGAGCGTCCCGTTCCTGAGGAGCGACGGGGACTTCTGGATCCCGGCGCCGACGACCCCAATCATCCTCTCTCCTCCTCCAGCTCCTCCTCCTCCTCCTCCTCCTGCTGAGACAGCTCCTCCCCCGGCTCCCACCCCAGTTACCCCCCCCATGCCGGGGCGCCCCGTCAGCGCCGACGGGGCCGGCGACGGCGAGGCGACGGAGGCCGAGGAAGACGACGACAATGACGACGAAGAGACGGCGTTGGCCGTCGCGGAGACGGGCAACGTGAGCGACGGCGCCGGCTCCGACGGCTTGGAGTCGGTGGTGAAGCACGGCCCGAAGCGGTTGCGCCAGTTGCCCTTCTTCTTCTTCTTCACGCCGTCGTCGCAGCCGCCGATGGCGCCCGCCAGGCCCGGCCCCACGCTGGACGTGGAGGGCTGGGCCCGCTTGAAGCCCACCCCGCTGCTCAGGCTCACCGTGTCGGGCGGGCTGGTCAGGCTCGTGTGCGAGTTCTCGTACAGCTTGCCGCCCACTGCCAGCAGAGGGAAAAACAATTAGGATGTTTTCTCGCGAAGCGATGGCTGCCAGCACACGACGGCCAATTAGTGTGAAAACATTAAACGAAAACTTGCCAGCCCTCGCTGGCAGAGAGTTACGGCACGGATTCACGGCTCAAACATGTAACCGTTGCACTGTGTGGAGTCAGTAAATACTTTATCAGGATACCATCTGTTTTTTTTTAACTAAACCGACAACAGATTCTAAACTTCTCGTTAGTTAAATGGGAGAAGTCTGCACAGGCCAATTTTCCTATTAGATGCAAGCATCGGTTTATTATGTAATTGGCGTTTATTGGATGGTTTCAAAAAGATTCACTCCCGTCCTTCAAAATCTGATTTGAATTAAAAATGGATGAGTAAAAAACACACGCATTCAAAACAAACAAGAGGAGGAACGCTCGATTGAATCATGCAAGTGAGTGCGTTCACAAGTACCTCCTGATGCTACGGTGGCTGACATCATGGACCCGAACAGCGTGGTGGATCCGTCAGAGGCCCCGCCTTCAGAGGCCGTCTTCACCAGACAGCTGCTGAAGGAGGGCGGGGAGGAGAAGGTGGTGCCTCCGCCCGGCCGCAGGGACGAATCAGAGAACCCAAGGAAGTCAGAGGACGACGGAGCGGAGGACGTCTTACTCGCGCTGGTCAGTAGAAGGCCTGGGGTGAGGGGGAGGGAGAGAGAGAGAGAGAGAGAGAGAGAGAGAGAGAGAGAGAGAGAGAGAGAGAGAGAGAGAGAGAGAGAGAGAGAGAGAGAGAGAGAGAGAGAGAGAGAGAGAGAGAGAGAGAGAGAGAGAGAGAGATAGCCTTTAGTCAGCAGCACACATAGGGGAGAAAGGCTAAGAGCCAGTGGTAATGGGGATAGGTAAGGGGGAAAGGAATAGTATGTTGATGAGGAATAATATGAATGAATAATCTACAGTATTTATTTGTTTGTTGTGAAATTCAGAAATGTTGTCTGTTACTAAAGAATCAGCGGGGACTTGAGAGTGAAACGGTGTGGGAGAGGGAGAGAAGGAAAGTTGTAGGACAACAGGGCAAGTCCACTTTGGGCTCCTGGTGGAAATGTTTTTGTGCCAGCTCCCCCTTTTCCATTACCATGGGAGCAGAATGGACAGATAACAAAAATAACCAGTTAATCACCCTCTCCCCATCTGCTCTGCCGTCAGCCTTCTATCATATAATGTGACAGGGGCCATGCACCATGAGCACACATAAGCTCCCATACACAGAAACATAAACATGCACGCGCACACACACCACTGATAACGGCAGTCAAAGGAGCTCTGACTACCCCCTGTCCTTTTGTGCGTGTGTGAATGATAGTGAATCAGGCCTAAACCTAAACAAGGCTCTAGATTACAGGAGCCGACGAGTCTGTGTCTGCCGTCTGCTCTGTGCATACAAAGCAAACACTTCAAACACAGCCAACTTACAGCTCAAATAGGTCCAGCGAAAACATGGGAATAAAAGGGCTCACCCTGATGAAACGGTCCGGTGGAAGCGGTGGCCGAGGTGGAGGAGGTTGCCATGGTGACCACGGCGGAGGGCAGCGGTTTCCCTGAGGACGTGATGGTCTTGCGGCCCCCCCTTTGTCCGACGACGTGGCCGCCGCCGCCGGCAAGGGCACCGGCGCCGGCCCCGACGATGTTGCTCTTCTTGATCTTGGGGTCAGGGCCCATCTTCCCGCCGTCCGCCGCGGGGCCGTCCTTGGCACCGCCGGGACCGGCGTGGGCCAAGGGCACTTCCTGGAAGTTGGCGGTGGTGAAGCGGGCGCCGCTGTCGTCCAATCGCTTCTGCGAGGGGGCGGGCAGAGAGGCCACGCCTCCGCCTGAGGCGCTGCTGCAGGTGTAGCCCTGCAATTAGAGGACGTTCGTTAAGTTTAATTATTGTTCATTTGCAAAAGGATGTCGGAAAAAATGAAGGGAGTAACCGGTAGGATGTGTGGAGATTGAAGTCAGAACCAGAAGCAAAGCATTAAACTTTAAAAATGTAATAATAATAATTTCGTCATAATATTAATAATATTTGCTTAGTTCTGGATACTTAAGCTCGCCTTTAAATTCAGTAATAAATAAAGGAACAGTGGATAGCAAGTAGTGATAAATAAAAAAAAACAACAGGCCGGACATGGAGCCACTAGAAACAGTAAGGAACAGGAGCACAGCGGTTAAGAGACAAGTGCAAAAGCAAACGGTTTTAAACTGAGTAGGCTCATTTGTTCAGATGCGTTTTTGACTACAGATCTATAAGCAGGGACAGAGTCTGAGCGCTGGATGTGGGGAAGGGAGAGATCCAGAGCCTGCGTGCCGAGCAGCGCGACACTCTGGCACCCATGGGCGTGAATAGACAGGAAGGAACAGAACATACAGGGACGGGGAGGGGGAGCATAGCGCTTACCTTGTCGGGGACCATGGTGTTTGGGAGGACGAGGGAGGGAGACATGTCTAGTGGGGTCTTCTTGTGTTTGGGCTTGTGCCTGTCCCTCTCTTTGTGTTTCTAGCGAGGACAGAGACGACAAACAGACCAGTTGGTGAGGGGGCTGAAGGAAGAGGAGGAGGAGGATGGGGTAGAAAACAGATAGGAGGCTGATATCCGACACTGTGTTCCGTGTGTACCGGCCGTTTCCAAAAAAAAAAAAAAAGGTGAAGTATATAACGACAGACGTGACAGTGACGGAAAAGATCTGGACCAACTGATGGCAAATAAAGACGTTTCCCTTCCCACGATTGGAGCGAGTTGAGAGACGAGAAGGAGAGAGGAGAGAGAAAGATAGAGGGCTTCATGTTCTGAAAGGCATAGTCAGTCAAGGATGGTTGGAGGACGTTGCTTTTTACAACAACAGAAAGATGAAAAAATCGTGGAATAAACACACACACACACACACACACACACACACAAACACACACACACACATACATCGACTGAGACTAAGGAGGAGGAGAGGAGGAGTCCCAAGGTGTTATAGTTTAAGAGCTGCATGTGTTCCATGTGCCCCGCAAAGTAGCGCACTGGTTCTCATCTCGTGCTCCAATCGGAGCCGCACTCGCCGAGACCATGAAAGCTCAATTTACACCCTTCGCTTACACATTCGCCGGCTCCACCCTCCTCTAGCACCCCTGGAGGGCCCGCGGGGTGCCAGCAAATTTACACCTCCTGTGCGCACGCTCCAAGCCCCGCCACCTTTCTGTGCATGCACACACACACACACACACACACACGTGTTGGAACAAACGCATGTACCAGCACTTTTCTGCTAAATTGAGCCCCTCTTTTCTCTAGCACACACACCCACAGCAAAGAATATGCAGTGATCTTCAGAGACAACATGGGACTCAACATGCTCCTTATGCTCAGAGCCAGGATAACTCTTAAACAGTTGTGTGTGCCGCCCCTCGGGGCCGGAGTGATTGGATCGGGGGATGGGGGTGACAGTTTAGCCAGGCTTCCGGGACAGGGAGCAGTTAGCAGTGATTGCCAGCCAGATGAAGAATGGAAAGCTCTGCTGAAACAGTCCACGCCGGCTCCCAGACTATAAACCTCTTGGGCAAGGGGAGGTACGCGCCTGAGTGTGTGTGTGCTTTAAGGAAAGGTGACTTCAAAACTTGAGGTTTTTTTTGTGTGAATCGTCTCAAGTGAGGAGTTCAGCTACAATCAGATGGGGGGGGGGGGGGGAAGAGAGAGAGAGAGAGAGAGAGAGAGAGAGAGAGAGAGAGAGAGAGAGAGAGAGAGAGAGAGAGAGAGAGAGAGAGAGAGAGAGAGAGAGAGAGAGAGAGAGAAAATGCCATGGGATTCCCTTGTTGTTTTTCATTAACATTCCAGAGGAAGGTGTTGATGGACAGAGGCTTGTAGACGAGAGGGTCAGATATCCCCACACATACACTGAATCCTTCTGGACATAGCTGCCTGGTCGTGGGAAATGCTAAGACACACCCACGTGCATGCATGCATGGACGACACACACACACACACACACACACACACACACACACACACACACACACACACATCAATCAGGTCAATAGATTTAGCTGACCATGCCTTTTAACACATCCTCGCCTATTTAGAGCCTGATCATTTGACATGTCCAAGTTCTCCTTTTGACTGCATGGGGTTGCATGGGAGAGACAGGGTGGTGGATGGGGTGAGGATCCATCCATCAGAAACTTTCCCTGAACAATAACCATGACCACACAGGGCCGGCATTTCTTCTCGGTCTCTTGTCAAATCCAATGTCCTTAAATGGGAGGGAGAAATTCCAGTGTCCAATTCACAGCTTCAACTGTCTACCGCAGTCTTACCATGACGGCAAATATGTTTTAATAGAATAATAAAACCAGACTAAATTTTCCTCTACAAATGCACCGGATGATGCCTCTATTTCCAACCGTGTGATTGGTCACACAAAAATCGACACCCATCTGTCGAAAAAAATCATGCCGTGTATACACACACACACAAAATTGTACAGACAAAATCTGTTGATAAATAACAGAAAAAAAAAATACATTCTATACTGTACATCAGACATGTTAAACGTGGTCACGAACAGACGTTTTGTGGACAAAATCATCATCTTATGAAGCGGGTTCAACATTGGACAAAGAAATTTAACCTGAAGAATGTCCTTCTCGTATAATACAGAAACCTAGTCTAGGTACTCCCCCTGTGGGCACAGGAGGTGGAATGGGGCCTTACAACAGATGGACCGGGTGGGTCCAAGGGAGGGGGGTTGGGGTGTTGGGGGTTTAGGGGTAACAGAGGAACAGGAAGAAACAGGGAAAATAATCCACCCTTCCTTGACAGGAATTCCCCTCCATAGTTTCCTGTGTGTGTGTGTGTGTGTGTGTGTGTGTGTGTGTGTGTGTGTGTGTGTGTGTGTGTGTGTGTGTGTCTGTGTGTGTGTCTGTGTGTGTGTGTGTAATCTTTTAGACCTCATCGTAATTCGACTGCAGGGTCTAACATGCGGTATACATCTAATCGACAAAACCTGCTACACACACATCTGAGCCAACTGACCTCTGACCATGGAATGTATATGT
Organism: Pollachius pollachius; assembly: GCF_949987615.1. Lineage (NCBI taxonomy): Eukaryota > Metazoa > Chordata > Actinopteri > Gadiformes > Gadidae > Pollachius > Pollachius pollachius. The sequence goes on along the minus strand of NC_136950.1, from coordinate 15,072,197 downwards.
GTGTGTGTGGCCTCCCTTGCTAATGCAAATCAGGCGTTGGAAAGGCCTGGGCCGATCAAGTGAACCCCATAAGCCATCATGCTGAAGCTGGCATTGGAAGACAAAAGATTCTCAACGTAATTATCTTTTTAAGGCGTTTTGCACACGGCCAAAATGAAGACACATTTACAAAAACTGGTTTAACAGGAGGAGCAATCTCACCAACAGAAAAAATAACACGGCATTCAATCAATTGGTCGATTTCAACGGAGCAATTATTGCACCAAACAATTAGGTAGAGAGAAATAACTGGGTAGAGAGAGACTCGTTCTGATGTCCATTACGATGCATGGCCAGTACACAGACCCTGCTCAGGGAATCCTTTGTGAATGCATCCATTCAACTTTCATGTTTGAAAAAAATGTTTCAGGTTGGTTAAAATGTACAAAAGGCCAACGTTCGAGCCATAAAAGCTTATAATGGAAGGGATTATAATATTACAGCGATATCACGTCCCCTGAAACGTCATTCCATAAAGATAACTTTTTATCTTATGATAAAAAATATACGATAGGACTGACCTAACTATCGCTCAGCTGGACAGCCGTTACGTGCATTAGTACACAGTAGAGGTCAATGCAATGTATGCCAAATTACTATGATTATAATGACAATATATATTCAATATATCTGAACCCTATATGGCAGTAAGATTGATTGCAGTTACAATGCAACTCGGTCACTCGGTCCATTTCGCATTGCATCATTACTACAATGACACGCACATGCACAAGCACTTGAATGACACCAAAATATAAAGATTAGTCTTCCTTGAAGTGAGCCGTTTCATTATTATTATTTTTTTTTTAAATCGCGTAAAGTTGATATTCCAAATGTTAGCATAACACTTAAAACGAAGTTGACTCCACGTGATACACAAACAAACACATACACACACACACAGAGCACCACGAGCACACATCAACAGACCACAGCATGCCAGCATTCGACACGCGATAGCACACAATTTGTTTACAGGGCTTTTTCTAATTACCCGTAATGGGAGAATCCAACAATTGTGTTACATCTGGCTGGTGATCTGTACCCTTCAAGCCAGCAAGAATGGATGCATTGTGAGAGGGCCGCCCGAACCGGGGCACGGCCAGAGGGGCGCAGGGCTTGTGAGTCAAGGGTGAGGCAGAGGATGGGTGGAGGAGGGGTCGTCTGGAATCAGATGACGAGGGAAAGGAAAACCATACACTCTGTCAATAACAGCCCACACTGTGATGAGGATTAGGCCCGATACACACATTTAGATTACAGCGGTATATGAACCGAGTATACCCAATTAAAGTGCAGATACATTTTCTTAAACCCCGACCACCCAATAAAGGCGAGCTGAGGTTGGAGTCGAGAGAAGGTGGGAGTTTTTGACTTGTGATGCGCTACACGTCTGGAATGAAAAAGGCGCCGGCCTAATTCAATTGAAGACACTCTTCTGCTTTGTGGTTGCGTGGCCTTCAGAGACACGACTGTGAAATAGGTGGAACAGATGAGTCGGTGGCTCGTGTAAATTCTGATTCTGCGATGCCTGTGATTACACGTTTTGCTAACTGCCATGACTGATTACCTCGCTAATACACCATTCATTACAGCCGGCAGCACTGTGGTGTTGTCTGCAGGTGGGCCTGTGGTCGTATCGCTTATTTAAAAACCCACGGCAAATTCCACAGACTCTAGGTCTATACAACGTCAGCCGTTACGATATCAAGCCTTTGTTTGTCCAAATCGGCTAGTTATATTGGTTAACTGTCAGGATGTGGAATCCTAGGACCTATATGTTGTTGTGAATATGACCAAACCCCATCTGTTCAAAAAGATAATTGTTTACCAATTCATGTTTGTATACTTTTAAGATTTCCATCTTTTTTGTTGTCTTTACAGAGTAGTATAGGCCAGTGTTAAGTTTTTCATTCCAAGTTTTTCCATTGAATTATATGCATGAATCTGAAATCTCAACTCTGGAATTGTCCTGATGATTACATTTAGGGCTGATTAACCTCTGAAGAGTGCTGTGATCTTGCCTCACCACGACCTCGCCGTGTCCCTCTTCAGTGTGAGCATGCTATCGCTGAGGGCATATGGTTGCTGATTGGTGGGAGGCAGAGAGAGAGAGGGTGGTAGGGTGGTGGGGTACGGTCTGAGGGCTTACCTTGTTGTCCTGGTCTGAGGCTCTATCCATACACTGAGGGGAAGAGTCACTTAAGCTTTGAGACCTACTACCCCGGCTCCTTCGCTAAAAGGCAAAGAGGAACTCTGAGTTACTGGATGAAGTCCAGGAGATGAGCGAAGTGTGAGCTATTCAGTTAAGAGAATAACAATTTAAATACAAATAAAAAGAGGTAACTGAGGGAACTGAAATAAACCAACTGAAGTAAAGGATCCAAATACAGTCAAAGACAGCCACAAATAGACAAGTTTCATAAGATCTTATAAAACATATACCAATGTTGAGGTCAGTTGTCTTTGCTATGTCATATGAATACACAATGACCATTTATTATACCTTTGATGTTGACCAAACACTCCAAGTCTTTTCAATTTAGTTTAAGTTGCATTTAAAAAAAGAGTAAGTTCGAAATCAGTGCGGCAACTAAGAAAACAAATAAATGCATCTTTCCTGTAGTCTTTTGGCCGTTTATTAGAAACTGCTTGGCTAATTTAAAAGCTGGGCGGCGTATGAAGAGGCACCCATGGAGACTTTGAAGGGCCCTGGCCATCGATCTCTGGGCCTGAGCTTGCTCACTTACAACAAAAGAGACTGTGCATAGTCTGTTACTATGGCGACGCAGAGACGAGAGGTTTCCTCCTGTTGTACTCCCAGGATTGCATTCAATCAGACTCTCCTATAAAGTGCTCATGTCTGACCACTGGCAGTGGGGGGGGGGGGGGTCTATGCCTTAACGTGTAGTAACTCTGGCATGTTCCGTTCAGCTCATACCTGTGAAGGGGGTGCTTGCAATTGGCAGTGCACACAATCCGCCAGTCACACAGTAGACCATCACTTTAGAAAATGCTTTATCGAGTGATACTTAAATCCTTATCCTATCCTCCTTCATTGGGGTTTTAATTGCAAGTCTACAACTGCTGGCGAAGAGCCCTGTATCTGCTGCTGGGCTAATTAGGTTAAACCCGTTGACATCTTGTTGACTTTATAACACAAGCGGGAAAACAAAGATGCCAAACAAGAACACATAAGAAAAAAGCAAGACCAAGATGGCCGTGAAACTTAAAACTCTGCCGGGGTGACCTGATTCCAAACTATAACGTTTTTGTACTGCTTTTAAAATAGAAAAAGTCAAAAGCTAGTGATGATGAAATGCCTCGCCCGGCACAGCAGCAGACCCTCTCTGGCGGAGTCTGTTATGCAGACTAAACAAGGAGAATCCAGTTCTGGAATTAGATTTGGCTAAGCAGCAGGTCCAGTCAAATACCACATGTTGTTAACATGGCATGAACATCCATCACGCGGTATCTTATGAAAACCACTCTGCTAACAACATTGCTTTCGTTGTCATCGATTCCCTCTTATACATTCCTGTCATCCATACAATCCCGGCTTAATGACATTATGCCCCAATGTCCAAAGCCATTCAAACGAGATCAATATGCCAGCGGGAGTCTCTCTGCATTTGTTAACATTGCAAAATGTCATCTGACTCTGCTGTGCGTGTGGATGTTTTATTGCTGCAAAGCCTGCCATCTCTCCCCCGCCCCCACCACCTCGAACAGATCTAATGCTGCAATCATGCCCCGCATTTTGTTTTCCCACCGGCCCCCCACCGGATACCTCACTCCTCTGTGTGATTTTGCGTGTCCGGGTGTGAGAATTTGTATTAATATGCGTGTGTGTGTGCATATATGTGTGCGTATAAGTGTGTGAATGCGTGCGTCCAAGTGTGTGCATGCGTGCGTATATGTGCACGTGTGTTTGGGTAGACAGCAGGGGGTCTAACGAGCATGTTTGCATTACAACACATGGATAGCCCATTTCCATTAGTTGCGTTTGTATGTATACGCCACTCACCCACTTCCTCAAATGTAACTTTGATTTTAATAGTCTCATTACAAGGCTTCATGGAATTGCCGTTAGCCCATTCTATATGCATTTCCTATGCTATTTAGCTTAAAGCATGGGGCTTATTTTATCTTGAACTAATAAAGTATATAACTTTAGGAAAAGGAAAGTCTGGGGTTTATCTGCTCTGGTTTATCAACAGTGTTGATCCGTAGGTGACCTCAACCTGAGTACCCACTACTGGGAGATGGAAAGGATCAGGCAACAAATGAAGGAATGACGGGGTGGCAAGGGGACAGATGGAGAGAGAGGAGGAACCGATCCGGAAGGAGAACTGGATGTCTGTATAAAAACCAAACGGGTTATGGGAAGGGGAATGAAGGCTGTAAAAGACGGATCGATTGAACCAGAGCACAACGGAGGAGGAAAATAGAAGACCGATGGACACTGGGACATCAGGAGGGGTGGATGGAGGTGCAGCATGGAACAAGGAGGTGTTCACAGGTGGGCATGGTGCAGGATGAACAACAACTTTGTGGTAGGAAAACAGAGAGGGGTTATCGGGACTAACCCGCATGACGTGCTTCCAGTGCCAGCGAATGCGATGCAGGCCTTCTCATGCGCTAAACATTGGGTCTGTAAATCTATCAGTATTTTCTTTTGCCGATGCCATAAAAATTCCCTTAATAATTAAATAAATGAACGGAACTGTAATCGTTAAGGTTCTGAAAACTCTACTAATTGATGAATGGCTTCAAGGCTACAGCAGGTTTTCAACATCATATGGAGGCTGCCAACATCCCTCAGCTCCCATCAGTCAGTAAAAGGCCATAGAACATGGATTTTGCTGATAAAAAAAATATGATTTTCTTTTAAGCACTGTGAACAAAGGTCAACAATGTAGAAAAATCGAATTAAATACAAAATATATCACGGCATGATATATGCCATGTGTAGGTAACGATCGATGAGGATTGGGATTCATCATTCAACTAAAAATGTGTACCCTCTTCAGTCATTGTAGACTGTACAGCCAACGCTTTTGTTATTTGCAGAATGACCGCAAGACTTACCAGTTTGCTGTGGTGGTATTTGCAGTATCCGCAGTACTTGACGTTGTCGGCGTCGGATCCCTGTTCCTCGCACAACAGCCCAGCGAACTGAGCACTGCAGATGAAGAGCACAACAGAGGTTAAAGGGAAGTCTGAACTGTCACGTTGGACGGCATACTTCTACCACCAAATCACATTGCGACGACAGAAATTCCACGCATTGACGTGGCTCGGGGCTAGACATTACATGCACTGCCATCCATAGACTGCAGAATCAGAAGCTCAAGTCAAAGAGCCAAATGTAAAAAATAAAAATAAAAAATTGGACTTGTCTATAACAAACGCCTGTGATTTAAGCTGCCCTACGAAGACACATGACAGACACCAGATGAATAAAACGTCCCTTGTTTGACCGGGCTCGTGAGCAGAAGACCACGAGAAACTCTGGGAAAAGACACGCCATTAAAATATCACGTGCCCTCACAATCTTGTTAATAGAAATACGATGTAAAGAGCTTAAGGCGAGGCTAAAAGGAAAATCAATAACTCCATCGCTAAGTGTGGTTTAGGAAAAAAAAGGAAGGGGGAAAAAGCCATAATGTAATGATTCCTCACCATGTTACGTGGAAGGCCTGTCGACAGCCATGCTTGTTGCAGGTCATGCACGCTCCTGTGGCGGCCTTGCTCTCTCTGCCCTGGTCCTCGCAGATATAGCATGTCTGTTTACGTAACACATTTACAACCAGGTATCGCATTTTTGTATATTCTGTACAGACATATTATATATAGATTCATATTGTTTTACATATATTCTTAATAACCAAGCAATATATATATATATATATATATATAGCCTAAATATATATATAAATTATATAGTAAGTCAAAGAAACATTGAACTTTAAGTCATTTTAACTCAACGTGCATTGAGGTCACCTACAAAATGCATTATTTGGATCAGATGATTAAAAAACTTCAAATTAACACAGTAGAGGTGCAGTTACCATTTGCGACCACAGGCACGCTTCTGACCAAGTTACAACGGCTGAACTTCCATGTCTCGCTGCGTGTGCTCACCCCGAGTCTGTTCTAGTCAGCGTGTGTTCGATGCCCTTGCCAATATGTCTGCCCGTGTAAATGCACGGTCAAAGTACCTTGTTGTAGCGATCATGCGGTACAGACTGCAGTACGATGGGCTCCATCGTTGAGACGTTGGCAAACTCCACCTCGGGTATGTACAGCGCACATACTACGTGGGCCCAGCCTGCAAGACAACCAATGGGGAGCCACAAGGGTTACACACAGAACTGGGTGCTGGCTCGATCCGCAGAGCGTGTGAAAGCAGCGGACACCAAGAGGCTAAGAGAACAATTAGGATGGGGGAAAGTTATAAACTATTTGGATGAGACCCCGTATAGTTTGGCGGTTCTGGAAACCAACGTTGTGGTATACTTTGGTCGTATTTAATTGTCTTGAAAGTCTATCTACACAAACATTCTTCAAAAGGAGAGCATACACACAATCATCAAGTTAAACTTTTGACATTTTTTGCAAAGTACTAAACTAAATTAATTACTTGTGGCCTCACACACACACAGCTAGCTGTCAATGAAGACATGCAGGCCGTCCAGAGCAGTAGAATGATGGGATGGGAGGGGGGGGGGGGGGGGCCTTTACGCCAGAGTGGCAGCAGGCTTGACAAGGATTTTACGAGGTGCCCTAGGAGGTGAACGGCGGGTCAAACGGAGGTGGGAGCCTCCCCGCCACACTGGAGGTGTCTGTTTTTCCCTGTGGCGGAAACAAAAACAGGCTTAAACTTACAGTTGAACCCCTGACCTGCCTTTGACCTGAAGAGAGGGAGGGAGAGAGGGGCGTCCGGGGCAGAGGGCGGGACAGGCTGGGAGGGAGGGAGGGAGGGAGGGAGGGAGGGAGGGTGTGAAATGGGCGCTTGTTGATGTTTTGAAGTCCCTGCAAGAATCTGGAAGAGGCCTATAAACCAGGACTATAAAAGTGGCACAGAGGCTTCCCTCCTTAGAGCCAGCCGCTCACACCCAGGCACAAACAACCCTGCCGTTGATTCAGAGGAACGACTTGGCAGCAACTGTCGTGGTAAAACACGGATGAGGAAATCTATGATTTAGTGTTGGACATTTCAACACCTTTCCGACATAGCAGAGGGGAAGCCGGCAAAGGCCTAACTTCCTCTGTTTTTAAACGTTATAAATAAAGGTAGTAAGTTATACGGGTTAAAGGAAACCTCAAGGGCACGACAAAGATGAATTAATGATGTGTGCTTTCAGCCCCCAAACACCTCAACAACGCTTGACAGCAAGAACAGCAGTTCCCAAATTAGTCACTCGCATGTTATAAAACATTCTAAAATTACCCAAAGTAAAGCACAAATTAAACCAGTGTTTGTGTAACATCTGTCTTTGTGCGAGTCAAGGAACACCGGGCTCCAATAAGAAGATGTTTATCTACTGGCCTCTTCCCAATTGGCCAGGGCTATTCGACCCAATGAAGAGGAATGAGGGGGTGATATCATTCTATTGATGCTAATACGAAGCCTTACTACTGTCCCACCTGAAACAACAAACTATCTCACAGATAAGGTAGCTGGGAGGAGGAGGCGGAGGAGGAGAAAGAGAAAAGGGAGAGCAGGAGAAATGGAGGAGGGGAAGAAAGAGAGAGCGGGGTCATGGAAAGGGTAGAATAAAAGAGAAAGTAGTAAAACGGTGTGTGTTAGTGTTGCCCTGATGCCTCCCGGCAGGCCTGGACACAATCCCACAGCTGTGCCTCTCCGACTTAAACACACACACACACACACACACACACACACACACACAATATTTACAGTCTCCACCGAGCTGACCTCCGAATGAACCCAAAAAGGAGACTCCTTACAGGCCATGCACTATACCCATCCTAGCCCGCCCCCTCGTAAACACACACTCTCTCTCTCTCTCTCACACATACACACCACTGCCACGGACGACAGAGCGAGACAAGGTACACAGACTTGCGCAACCAACAGCTACATAACTCTCCCAGCATGATCACACCCCTTAAACCTGCCCGTGACACACAATTAATAGCGAGAATATACAAGGGAGACCCACCGCAAGACACACAAGACGTGCGTGCGTGCGAGTGTGTGAAAGTGTGTGCGTGTGTGTGTCAAGACCTTTACCTCCATTGTCGGTCCTCTTGAGGGCTCCGTCTTTGTGGGGACACAGCTCGCACCTCTGTGGAGAGCGGGAAGGGAAAACAGCGGGTGAGGAAACGCTCCGTCAACATCACCTTCCACAGATGCTGAGCTAGACACACGCACATGGAGGCTGGCCAGCTGTTGATATCCATGCAGGTAGAACCGGTTAGCGCGGGGGGGGGGGTTGCGCGTGTCGCGCAAACGCAACTTTTCTAGTCAAGCACAACCATTATCAGATACACACACACACACACACACACACACGTGTGGTGCCTCTTCCAGAGGTTTGGGGTTTGATTGGGCTCTATACATCTGTGTGTGTGTTTTAGCCTGAGACAATTATCCCAGCTATAAAGCCAAACGCCTAACTGCACGGGCGACATTCCTCTTCACCATGAATCCTTAAGCCACAAATGAGTTGACATGACCACTGACACATGCACACAGCTGTGTGCATGTGGCGCCACATCCAGAGGTTTGGGGTTCAATTGCACTCTATACCTCACCCTTTAGCTATCAATGTTTGTAATTATCCTTTTGTCCTCCTTTGTCCATTCAGTTTGAAACAAGAAATGTCTTTTGACTTCATTCTTTTTATTTCAAAATAGATATAATATTTTCATTCCGCCACATTCTTTGTTCAGTTCTCCTGGCTCACCAAACGGTCAATGTTGCTCGTTTTCAGTAGTCTTTATCTCAGGTTCGGTTTGACCCACACTCAAACTTTTCTGCATCTTTGATCTCACGGAAAAAGCAATTTTCCACAACTCCTCTCAGGCTATCCACCGATTTGATCTAAACCAACTCTTATTTGTTTCCTCAATACCTAAATAAGTTAGGGTTAGTTGTTAAAGTCTATGCAGTACAGCCCCAACAGGTGTAAACATTTTGACGCAAAGGCTAGATTTAACAGTAGGTAGGCATGTTTTACCATCTCCTCGTAGACCATTTCTCCTATCGCTTATTGGACTACACCCTTTCTTCCAAATAATTCCATATGAACCCTTTTTTCTATTTCATCAATGTCGACCATGTTTTTACTTCATTATTTTTTATAAACAAATATATATTGTTCTGCCACATTCTTTAGATTATCATGTTCCCAATTTCCCATGTCATGTCCGTCAAAGCTCAGTGAGTTTTCGGATCCCACCAGGTAGTAATATACTTTTAGAAACTGTTTCAACCAAACCTCTTTGATGGGAATCTGCACCCCATTTAAAATGCTGGCAATGAAACAACTTCACCCTACATGGACCCCATTTTTGCAATTGAAAACAAACAGAGGGAGTACCAGAATAAATTACAAAACAACTAAGTGTGGAGAAAGCACCCAAATCTGAAACATAGTACTGAAACAACAGAGTAGAGCACAGCCTCCAGGGCAGAAGGTCCTCAGTCCCACCAAGGACCTACCACTAAGCAATGGTCAACTACTTGCAGCATTGAAGTCCAAATCCTTGAACACACGTTGTGTGGTTGGACTGAGCTAACTTTAGGGGAAAGGGCAGGACTACATTGAACCTACATCCAGCCACCTGGTCTGAGATATTGCATGAAACAAAATAATTGTCAAAGCTGCTTGAAAAACTTCAAGCAGCTTTTTCCTCATTGAGGGCACCATAACGGCGAGGCAGTTGGCAGTAGGGTCGCAGTATTTCGACAATGGGTCTATAACTTTGAGTTTCCTCCAGCAGTTGTGTCTCTGAATTTACAGATTCCCTTCTTATAAAATTTCTCCCACTTCGTCCTTGACACCGGTTATGCTGCTATTGCAGCTAGGTTATGAATTATTTTCTATATTGTTCAGAGTTTTGTAAAAGAGTAGAAACATTGTACTACATCGTTTTATTGATATCTTTCCATCCAAGTCTAGTACTATTGATTAATTATTAAAATAAATTGAAAATGGGGCATACTGATTGTGACAATGTGTACAGATTCTTTCCAAATAAATATGAGTCAGTCACACTCAAAGAAGGACTCAAATAAATAATACAATGGTTTGTAATGGACATGTTGAGATATTGAGGACAACCTCTCTGTCAATAGCAATATACAGCATTTCAATAATGTTTCTTTTTTTTTACGGCTTCTATAAATATATTTGGAATATCTGAATGACTTTAAAAGGCACTCAAACTAATAAATATTTTGTGAAATACCGTTTGATGTCTACAAACATTAGTATAGTGGCTGTATTCCCCAATGAGATGGAAATACTAAGAATTCCAAATTAAGACTAACAATAATACAGATAAAGTACAAAATAAGGCCTTTACTTTATATGCTGCTTTGATAATATTTATCATGCACAAATTTGTATTACAAATAACTTTAAATTAAAAGCATAAAAGCATGGTCGTTCATTCCAGTAGAAGATGGCTTGCATTTAAAAAAATTATATTCTGAGTGAGAATAGGAGGGATAGCTGTGAGTAAGGTACGATATGGGACGGCTTGGCAGGGAATGAAGTGGAATTAGAGGAAGAGAAAAAAATATCAGAGGGAACTCCCATGTGTCAAGTTGACCTTTTTCTGAGTCCTCAAGCAAATCTTAATTTCGAGGAAAGCGGTATTTTCAACCAGGGATCACATTAGTACACTTAAATAGTTCATTGCAAATTAACTGGATTCATGGCTTTTTTTATTGTGTCTGATCTGTCCCAATAATAAGAAATGCAAAGATGTGTTTTCAAGATTGACAGATGACAAATATTATAGAATGATTCATTTAATTATATGGATAAAGTAGATAACGAATCCAAGGAATAACAAGTGAAAGTGAGAACACTTGTTTCCAACATGGTCCCTGAAATAACAAGTGTCAAAAATAAAAATATAACGGGAAAACAAATCGACATTGATGGGTTTTAAATATTATTTTCTAAGGGACAGAATTGTATGGGAATAATGTATGTCTTAAACATTTAAGAATGTTTTCCAAACTTAAGAAAAGCATTTACAAATCACCTGAAAAATTCATATGCATTGACGTGAGAATTTTTAGGATTCTTGTCTCACATTGAGCAACATAATTTTAGATACTTCAAATTTAGCCAATCAAAATATGACTTACAGAGTGCTTTGTGAGCAGTGAGTCTATAAGAGGCAAAGCTTTAATTAGAGTTTCTGCCTAATTTTGTGGTGACAATTATGCACTTGATACAACATGCTTTGACAAAGACTGGCACGAAAAAGCACCAAAATCAGTTTGAAAGCTCAAACCATGTCTGCTTTGTTATATTTAAGGTTTAACACTGAGTTATGTTACAAGGAAATATAGCAGAGCTGAAAAGCGCTCTTACGTTTGTTCACCAGCCACTAGTTGCACCGGAGCAAGACACAGGAATAACAGGTGAAACATTATTAATTTGTTCCGTAAGCCAATTTCGAAAGAGGTGATTTGGCCTCCTGCAGCCAAACCTGCAAGAGTGGAATAATACACTAACATAATATAATGTTTTATATCATTATAAAATTATCTTGATTATCTTATAGAGTCTGCACGGCAGCAATGGGTTTGTAAGCCTAGTTTCCCCATTTTTAAAAGGAATGTTTTAAAATTCTATTTTAGCCTATATTTCAAAATAATCAGTGCAAGATCAGCATCAGAATAAAATTTCAGTATCGCCATGAATAAAACCTGATGATTGCATCCCTAAGCAATACAATGTTGTAAACACTATATATTTATATTCATTGTACTATGAGTTGATATACATTATCATCCTTAGATTAGCTGGCATTATTCCTCATAAGGAAACAGGAAATGGTCTTGTTTGGGGGAGCAACATTGTTTTCAATGGCAGCAAGAGCATGTTTGTATCCTGGGTGGAAAGAAAAAAACATAAAATGTATATTTATTATGAAAAATAAAAAATAAAACTTAAGCCTAGAATTACTATTAAGTGTAATAAGTGTGTAACTATTACTCATTTTAGTAATTATTGCGTAACGTGTATCTTTCACAAGGAAGGAATACTTTTCATTTGTGTGACTTGATATTGCTGATCTGTTGTCTCAGAGCTGTCATGTTAAAACAGCATCAATAAATAATAAATGCACAATGACGGTAAACTATTAAATGTGTTCATCCTGAGTATTGCGTTGTCTGCTGTTCATTCACAAAATGTAATGGGGGCGTGCTCTTTGTTCTGCTCGGCCCCATCATTGTTTGTCGTCGCTATACCAGTTTAGTATATATATTTGCTAAATAGACATTGTCCGTCAGCATTTTCAGAGTAGTTGGACTGTTTAGGGTTTCCAATAATGTACAGCCAGCCTGAGCCAATAATCTGCCATTCAATTGTCACGTTAGAATACAAAAGATATTCATAATAAATCATAATTATCCTAGCACACATTGAGTTGGCCACAAAGACTGTTAAAACATAAATCCAGAAATTGGTAATTTGACAAACGGGTTGAGAACGGTCATTACCAAAAAACTGAATGGCTGTGGATACAATCCTAGGCTCCAATTGGGCATAGTCTCAAGGTGTCCTTGAGCAAGTGATTGTTGGTTCTGACAAAGCTGGTTGTCACCATGCATGGTTACCATCTCTCTGTGGGTGTGAGTCATGGTAGCTCGAAACGCACTGTACTCTATTCACTCTATATACCATTCATCTCCCTAGCAGATCATCAGCTCAGAGTCAGAGCCCACTGAATCTCAGACTTTACAGTGATCTCAGTCGTTGGGATGATTCCATTTGCAGGGCTAACCAACAGACTTGCGGTTAATCTAATACAGCACTTTAATATTCCAATGTTTAAGCAGCAGTTAAGATAGTGGAACCCTCCACAATGGATTGCTAGATGGTGGAAGGGCCGACAGTGAATGAGGTGAGCACTATATATTAGTGGATATAGTGTATAGTATACTATAAACACGACAGCATGCTTTGCTTTAATATTGCATTTTAAATCCCAAATCATACTCTATGTTCTCCAAGTTAAGTCAAGTACAAATCTGATGGGTGGAAGCTGGCAAGAAGTAATCACCGTCTTAAGGCTGAGTTATGGTTCCACGTTGACGCGACGCAAGGTGGTTTACAGGGCCTATTACGTCCTTGCAGATCCTCCTTGCGTCCACCACAAAAGCCTGACATGCGCCTCCCAAAAATCGTAACCTTGCGTCTAGGTGACGCGGCAGCAAGGGCTGTGATTGGTTCGCTCACAAAAACCCGACGCAGAACCAAAACAGGTTCAAGCCTGCTTCGAGGTGTCTCCGTGGTCATCGCGTTGCGTCGATGTGGAACCATAACTGAGCCTGACGTAAACGGTCGGCGAGACCAAGGAGAGAGGCGGTCCAACCGCTCGTTCGACCCACATCCCTCACCACAATCAGAACACACAGCACTACTGCCGTCTGCCACCAACTGATTTCACACCGCTAACAGCTAGGGATAGGACACAGTACCGCGGTATGCAGCCAAACTTGCACATGCCGATTAATACATGGGGCGAGCCTTTATGAAAGAGAAAATAGATAAAATAGCAGACAAATCTGCATGTATTGACTTACCACACGGGCGGCTCTCTCCTGAGATTCACACTTCCTACAGAACCAGGGTCCAGTGGGCACCTGTACAATGCCATAACAGGCTGCAGGGGAGCAGAAAGAAAGGAAGGGGACAGGTGTTAGTTATCTCTAGCACAACAAAAGGACTTTATCACGGTTGTTTGGTTTCTTCTCTGCAGTAGATAAGGAAACCACATTCACACGTCCACTGACAGAACAATCATGGCACCCATTTCCCGATCTCACACCTATTCTATTACTGCTACTCTTTCCCACAGAGCAATCAAAAGGGTAAAATTCCATCAAGGACTATCCCCCATATAGGCCAGATCAACACAAAAGACTGCTATGGGTTTGGTCCCCCTTAAATATATGAATAGCTTTGCAAAATGCTCAGAACATCATCAAACTGCCGAGGGGACATAATCTACTACATCATATCCTACTATTATCCAGACGTGTATGTCAAGGTGGTAATAGTGGCTGCATTCATTTAAAGTCAGGTAAATAACTAGATGCAGATCCTGTTAATATTATTTTTCAATAAAGAAAGTTTGTGCTTGTAAATATCTGGTTTCATCCATCTACACTAAATAAACTACTTTCATAACAATACAGGGCAAAATACCACAAACCAACATGCAATGCAATGTTGAACATACAGACAATATTCTTCAGAAGTACAATGTCTCAGAGAGTGTTTCAGAAATACTCCAACACTAGTTTCAATGAAACAGTAGACCCTTCATTGCCCTGGCAGTTTAAACTCGTGTATTATCGGCCACATATTTATTATCTTCCGTATACATACCTTTATCATACAAAATAAAATAGGACCAAGCATTTCACATAAACAACAACAGATGACTCGCGATGCTTAAAACACAGCGCGTAGCTGTCACGCACCGCCACGATTGGTCACCTTTGACGAGGTGGTGGGCAGCTGATTTGTAAACATAGGACGTCACGCCAGTTTGTTGTGGTGAGCGTCGTGTTGGGGAATGGGAGCGAAACAAGGCACTTCGTCCATATTAACAAAGCACCGCCAAACGCAAATACAAACAAAAACATTGGAGTGTTGTGCACACCAAACCGGAAATAGGCAACGTACCCTAGCTAAGAGCAACATAGCTGCTAAATTGGATTACTGATCTGTCAATCAAAGGCAGGGTGAATTAGGGCTGACCTCGGCCTGGCGCGCGGCAGGCTGATGCACGCGCAGCGGCTCTCCATAACCTTGCAACTAGATAACGTTAGCTCGCTAGCTAGCGGCTAACTAGCCTCTGGCTCTCATGGGGCTTTACCTTGGTGCACGGCGACGTTGCAGCCATGTCCATCGCAATAAACCAGTGGGTTCTCGGCCCATCCTCTCTCATCAGAGCAAACACAGCAACCGCCAATCATCTCCTTCATGTTATTCGCCAAGAAGTCGTCGTCCACTGCTATGCACCGCTCGCCGGAGACCGTCCGCGAAGAAAGCGGACATGCGAGTACAACAAAGATGTGCCCAAAACCCGCGCAGAATCCGACCTCCTATCCGCCGCACCGCCGATTTAGGTCCCACTTATTCGAAATGTCATGGTTAAGTCGTGTTTACTTTTCTTTTCGACACCGTATTTTCGCACCAAAACATTCAGTAAACGGCGCCGAGCCAGAAGAAGATAGCTCCTCGGGAACGGGAAGTACGTAGCACGCACGGCCCCCGTGTGTGCGTGCCTCTGACAGGC
>NC_136950.1:15041627-15054127 GCF_949987615.1 Pollachius pollachius | reverse complement strand
TAATTAGCAAGCCATAAAAGAACAGGGAAAAAATAAGAATAAGTCCTTATATTTTATGTTTATTTTATTTTATAATTAATCTTACGAGCCATATTTTTTTATATATTTTTTTTCCTGAAAATAGTTGCCCGTCTCATGCTTCTAAACAATAAAGACAACGTTTTGTTATCCTGGCAAAATATATTGGAAAGAAGATTGTATGGCCTAGTTTTCATCTCTTAGTAGGCGATAAGTCAACAGGCATACCTATGATATATGGAGGCAATTGAAGTGATAATGTCCCTTTTTAAAGTCACCAGCAATAAGCTTTATTCAAAGCATATAACAAAGTTCAACAGTCTTCGCGCAAGCGGCAAACGGACAGGGAATCGGAAAACCCAGACCAAAACTATAGGACCTAAGTTCGAGCTAAATTATTTTCTTTCACGCAGTCTATTCATTCAAACTAGTGGTTTCTCTAGAGCAGTTTAGGTAGGCTGTCGTTTATTATAGCTGGTGTAGCTCTAACGTAGAGATAGCTACACGCTGTGGGCCGTCGATGCTCTGAAAGTAACGCAGGAACAGAGCACACGAAATGACAACACGTCCCAAACACAGCGAGGTGAAAGGTGAACGGAGCCCTCCCCCACAACTGTCCTCGCACACTTCGGCCCAGGATCGCATGTAAAATCCCATTCTGTGCTGTGCGGGGGGATGGGGTTCATGGATTCATTGTTTGGCATGGGTTAGCAAGTTTATTTTGTCATTAAAACCTTTACTCTAGGCGTGAATGTGCTCCCGTGGTCGTCTCCGTAAAACACAACGCATATAGCGAATTAGTTAAGGTAGTTGGGCCTCGGGGAGAGATGGATAGGATCAGGGAAACTACACGGGGTTACTTAAGAAGTGATTTTAATAAACCGATGACCACATTTAGTACTGCTTAAAAGCCTTGCAACTATTTGGAGTAGCCTAACTAAAGGTTACCTAAATACAATCACGATTGCCATTTAATGAATTGAGTACTATTGTCAGTTGGTGGTTTGAACACAATTTATAACTGTAGGCTGTTTCTCCCCACGTTGCTGTAGTTTGTATTGTAGTCGGCCCATTAGCGTATGCATCTAGTTGAGCTGCAGAATTAATCTATGTCTTGCGACTATACTTCCCAGGGCACTTAGGAGAGATTTTGACAATTATTATAAAATATATAGATGCCCCTTATGGCTGCAGCTGTGGAGCAACTGAGCTTGAAATCAATGAAGCCTAACTATAAGCCTAAATGTAAAAAAAAAAACGGAATGTGGGTCCATCAAGACATGAACTATGCAGGCCCATGTATGTGGAAGATAGACCGCCTTACCTCTCTTTTACTCCCTTCCTATCCGTCCATCCTTTCGATCAAGCCGCTCTGAGCAACACGCCTGCTCATATGACATATCACGCTTGAAGGGACGAATGTCTGCGTCGGGGGAGACAATGCCATTTAGTCGGTATAGGCATTTATTCTACATGGTTGAAAATATTTTAACAAGGCTCTGTCGTGGGATCCCCCAGTCTCTGCGATTTGTTTACCCCCCTTCCCTCCCCCTCCCCCTAAAGCATGATGGACCGCAAAAGGGTTAGTGCGGTAATGTATGAGTTGGGTGCTACCGTGCGTTGAAATCCAGCAGTCTGTAATATTCAATATTCTTCATTAGAAATGTGCCCCTCAATGTGTGTGTTTGTGTTGTGTGTGTGTGTGTGTGTGTGTGTGTGTGTGTGTGTGTGTGTGTGTGTGTGTGTGTGTGTGCACATAATGAAAACATTTGTTAGAAATAAATACACTTTAATCAATTATTAATTTTCCAAAAAAGCACCAATCAGTTTAACATATAAACGATGTTCCTTCAAGCTGAACATCGTATTGTCCAATTATTTGCATAATTGCATATGCGATATGCAATTTGGTACCCTTCTTACAACTTTGTGACCGGAGCAATTGATAGAATTAATCGATAAACTAATGGCAATCAGTTTCTTGGTTTGGCAAATAAAAAACAATATGTGACCTTAAGATTTATTGACGCGTTTGTTTGTCTGTGTCTCTCTTTGGCTGTCCCTGCACTATTCAACCGGTCTCGATTGCGACGTGACTCCCCAGGGATCCAGACCACAAAGTTTCCAGCTACCCCTCTTCTCGACCGTCTTCGCCCCAGGCTATACCTACATTATAGACGTTAACATGGCTCGACAAGTAGACCGCAGCACCCAATAGATGTGGAAAATACGACTCTGCACGTTTAAAGGGTGGTGGTGGTGGTGTGTGTGTGTGTGTGTGTGTGTGTGTGTGTGTGTGTGTGTGTGTGTGTGTGTGTGTGTGTGTGTTTGTGTGCGTGTGTGTTTGTGTGCGAGTGCGTGTGCGCGCGCGCGCGCGTGTGTGTTTTTGTAAAATCATTAAGGAGATCTAGATTTGTCTGCTTAGTTGACAACATTCTAATACCGTTTACCGATATCTCCCTATGAATCCGGATTGGAATAGGATTGTTTTGGTCCATAATTCTACACCCTCTCTCCCTCGCTGTGCAGACAGGGCAGGCAGCGCTCCATCCCGGACCAAGGCCCCAATGAGCATCGGTTATGTAAACAAACTTGTGCGTAATAGCTTCGTGGTTGTAATAGAATAATGGAAATAAACCCAAAACCCCAGTGGGTCGAGTGTTGGCTAACTATTCCTGGTCGCAATGCAATTCACACTGTCTGGGCATTTGAAAATATGTATTACACATTATAATGGCCCTATTCATATTATAACCATTAGTGTAAACATTGCGATTGAAGATCGCTCAATTACATCATTCCGTGTTAAACACAGGCAGTCTAAAGTAAGGCTTAACTAAATAATTTGATGTTGTCTCGAACATAAACACATCGACCACAACCCCCTGGGTAGAGCGCTCACAAAGTTTGTGCAGCTTATTCTGCTCGTACATGCACATGCAGAGACTCTACACATGCGCCATAGTGACTTTTATTTCTATAGGGAAATGTATTTATTTATGTATTTATTTATTAATTCATTTAGTTTAACAATTAAAGTATTAAATAATTGTGGTTAAGAAAGTCCAACTCCCATGGGTTTTATAATGTTACCTGAAATAAGTCAATTATCATTTATCAAATTAACCTATATGGGACAAATTGAGGTCACGTGCTTCAATGAGCATATCCATTTAAATCATAGCTTTCACCTTTTTTTTATCACGTAGGCCTACTTTTCATCAGGAATCCAATGCTAAGAGCTACCGATGTATTTTTGACTACTTAAACAATTATGTCCTAGTTTGGCACCACTATTAATTTAATCTAAACGTTATTATCCATAGAGCTATTATTACGTTCCTATTTTAAAACAGCTATGCGCAGAATATGTGATTGCTGTGGCCCCCATATTTGGAATGGGGTTCAACGTGTATTTCCCTTCGCGCATGCATGATGCGCTCCCATGTAATATTGTTGCTGTGGGACGTGCCCGTGAGCGCCTGTTCTCGTACGTGTGTTTGTACGTATGCGCGCGCCTAAATTAGTGTATGTGCGCGTGCGTGTATGAGAGAGCGTGCGCGTGCGAGGTGACTATTTACATTGCACGGTGAGGTGTTAGCACTGTTTGTTTTGGAAGAAAAAACAATAACAGCACGACCTATTAGGCTGTAATTTCGTAATAAATGAAATTGTGTAGCCCCCCCAATCTAATGTTTATAGGAAAATGACAAGCTATATTAAAATAGAAGATACAGCAGTCGTGATGCATTTAGCATTTCCACCATGAACCTAAAAACTCTTGACTCTCCGTCCTCCAAACCATGCGCATATAACTCTCGAGTATCAGCGTGATTAAAACCTTTATAGTATCCTTTAATCATTCAATGTAAATAAATCAGCATAAGGACTTGAATTCAACATGCCCGAATTACAGGAATAGCAGTCCTGACTGTGCACTTTTACAGCCCTTGAAAGCAGGAGCCCTAGCCTGTTTGATCAGTCGTCAAGTTGCCTCTGTCTGACCATATAGTGAAAACCGGTGGGCCATATCTGCGAGGGTTTTTCCTAAGGACGACCCTCTAAAGCCGATGCGGTCGTGTTTAGCGCTGCTGCATGGCGATGCATGTGCACTATATCGAATTGGGATATTAAAACTTTCCACTCAAGGTAACGTGTAGCCTATAGACCTCGGTCTCATTTTGTTCGAGGTATTTCACACACACACACACACACACACACACACACACACACACACACACACACACACACACACACACACACACACACACACGCTGCGCAAATGATATAGTGGCCGAAATCTCCACATAGTTTAAAAAAATACATTGTAAGTGGGTTTGTGTATCACATCCCCTTTCCAAGAATTTGGTCAGGCCTTTACATTCAATCAAACGCCGGAAATATAATCATAAAATATGCTGTGAGCATTGAAAAATGCGAACACACGCAAAGACAAAGCTACGTTCCCATATGGATGCATATTTATAACAGTTGTACCTCACCATACAGTCAACCTATGGGCCACATCGTGATCTCCTCACTAATCTTCTTGGGTGTGATGCGCTGTGCTTTTGCATGGTTACCTATCGCTTTTAGGGGCCACTAAAGGCCCTGGGAGATGCCTTCGCTCGGGCGATGATAGCAGTTAGGTCCTCGTGCGATTAAAATATGAATTTATCATAACCACATTATAACAACAGCTACCAAGGGTACGATTGCAGACTATGGTAAACGTATATAGGGAGCGAAAGAGGCGTACAAAGGGGAGGAATATCTATTTTATTGCATCACCTGTCAACAGCGTCCAATGGGCGTCGACTAGCGAGGCATTAATTGATGAAGGTGTCTCCAGCCCAGCGCACCTCCCTCTGTCATTTTATTTCTGGCTTAACCAGCAGCAAGTATGGCAGCTGCATTTTAGCTCGTATTCTTTCTCTCTCTCCTTCACTATATCTCTCTCTCTCACTGTGACTTTGTCTCTTTCCCTCCCTCGTTCACTCTCTCCCTCCCTCTCCCGTGCAGCTTACTCTCTCTCTCTCTCTCTCTCTCTCTCTCTCTCTCTCTCTCTCTCTCTCTCCTACACACACGCAGACAAGCCTCTCCCTCTCTCTCTCCTCGCTATTTTATCCCTATCGCTGTGGCTGTGGTGTACACCTACCCCTCGTCCTGCTATCGACCACAGGGGAGTGTAGCCGGCAGGTAGGAGGGAGCAGGCAGCAGGCATCAATAGGAGGCTTGGTGGACACATCCGTCGCATTCCTCCACCATGCCGGACAGGGGCCAGGCTGAAGGAGTGGATGCCATCGGCAACATCAGCGCCATTTAACTACAGATGTCAAAGTTTGCAATTTCCTGACGAGGCAGCGGCATTGCCGGCGTGTGGGCATTGTCAGAGGCACTGATTGAACAGCATGGCTTGAGATCCAATAAAAGAAGAGAAAAAAATGTACTATTTTCAAATGGTGATTTTTTCCCCGTCTAGCAACAGGACAATAAACCCGACTATGGACTATGTGGATGTAAACTCTCGTGGATGAATACAACATGGGGGACCTGGAGTGTGGCTTTGAGGAAATGCAGGGAGTGAAATTGGGATACCTGGTCATCAAAGGAAAACAAATGTTTGCATTGTCCCAGGTCTTCACCGACCTCCTGGAGAACATCCCGCGGACCACGGTGCACAAGCGGATGGACCACCTGAACGTCAAGAAGCACCAGTGTGGACTGGAGGAATTGCGAAAGCTGAAAGCAATAAATTCAATCGCCTTCCACGCCGCCAAATGCACGCTCATATCACGCGAGGATGTGGAGGCTCTTTATTTCTCCTGCAAGACGGAGCGGGTGTTGAAATCCAACAAAAGAAAGGTAAAGGATCATTCTCTGGAGGACGCCAACACCGGGATCCTTCGCACGGAAAACCCGGCCGGCTTGTGGCAAGACAAACTTTGGTTTAGTTTGCACGGTATCCCCCAGACTTTGTCCATTCAAAATAAACCGGACAGCACAGAGACGACTCCTTCGCTTCCCGACTCCAAACTACCTCAATTTTACAGTCGATCCCCGGGTCGGAATACCCATGCGGCGAGCAAGTCGAGTTACAAACCCTACACAAACTATGAAACGGCGCAGATAACTGGAAACTGTTTGGCCTTTAACAAGAGAAAAACGTTTTTCCGGGGGGGCGCGGTGGTGCAGAGCCGTGCGCCGGTCGTGTTTCAGTCCGCCATGGCTGCTCAGTCCAAGCTGTCCGCCGGCAGCAGCGACCTACTTCACAAAAGGAAGAGGCGGCGCGAGGGGGGCGGCGGCAAGGACGGCGCGAGGCACTCGTGCACTCGAACCCGGCACATACACCACTCCCCGGTGCTGCTGGTGCAGCCCAAGTGCTGTGGCAAGCAGAAACCCGGCGGAACGCGCACTTTGAACGCGTTCCACATCGGCCACGATTTCTATTTGGACTCCAGGGGGGCGCACGGCCAGCAGCACCAGCCGCTCTTCCACGAGGGCTACAGTAGCGACACCGAGTCCAGCACGTACTCTGAGAGGGCGAACGTTGACTCGGACTTTGGCTCGAGTATCTCCACCACCAGCAACTCTGGGAGTTCTGATGAGGAGGAGGAGGAGGAGGAGGAAGAGGATGACAGCCAGTCGGAGAGTTCGGACGGCAGCTCAGAGGAGGAGAGCAGCTCACAGTCCGACTCCAGCTCGGTGTCTAGCCAGGTCTCAGTGCAGAGCATCCGATTCAGACGGGCCCGCGTCGCTTCTGTTACCAAAACGTTCAGCACCAAGGCACCGCTGGTCCTACAGCCCACCTTCCACTACATCCAGCAGCAAAAACAACAACAAACACCACCACCACCACCACCACCACCACACAGGACCCTGTGTCATGGCTTTGGAGCGGACTACATCGGGCACGACACTCGACCGAGCAGTGAGTTTGCCTTTAAAGAGACGAGGAGGTGTTCAGGACCCTTACATCCAGCTAAGTTCAACGTGACCGCTGTGCGAGACAACTTTCTCACGGTATCCAAGAGTGGAAAGGGGCCAGAGGCGCACGGACCAAAGAGAGCCGACCTGGTGTGCATCGCCTTCAACACAACGCCGAGCTTGGCGTGTTATCAGCAGTTTCCTCCTCCACGCCGGACGCCCGGGTTCTCCAACACATGCCCGGCCACAGTAACCCACTCACACTGTGAATTCGAGAAGGACAGCAAGCTCCTGCACTCTAAAGACGCTGAACTTTTGAACCTGAGGAATGAATTGGAAAACACTAACAATCTGAAGCAGCCTTCTCCCTTCAAAACGATTAAGACGGAGATCGAGGAGCCCCCGTTCTCGACAGGCCTCCACTTGGACCAAGAGCAAGCAGCCAAGGGGCCCCCCTCCTTCAACTTTCAAAACGTCAAAGTTAAAGTAGAGGAAAGCTACGACGAATACGAATATCCGAGTCAGGCCTCTGAGTTTCAGTGCAAGGGGGATGTGGCAGACGATAACAATGCTCATCCTCCCGTGGGTGACGTTAAACATGCGGAATACCTAAACAACACAACTAAAGGCTGCAGCGAGAGCACTGATTCGGCTCCAAAGTCCCCCTATCGTACTGAGGAATGCGGGGCCCCCTTGCGAGATACTCCCTGCTCAGAGGAAGGGGAGTATGAGCACGGCCAAAGGGTCAGGAAAATCTGCAGAACTCCACTGCTGGGAAAAAAACACAAAATCCCAAGGACGCAAACGAGGCAGAATTTGTCTAAACATTTCAAAGCGTCCCCCCCTCGTCCCACGGACAAAGAAGACAACTCAGACGGACCTACAGAGGATTCATCCGGAATAAGTAAAATCAAACGCCAGATAGCGAAGCCACCGAAAAAGCCTTTTAGTTTTATGGCAAATTTCCCATCGACACCATCGCTCGTTGTGGGCAGAGATGGCGACTTGTGTCCCGCGTACTCCATGCAGTCCCTGAGGGACCCCCAGCCACCTCCTCTTTCGCACCCGGTATGGAGATGGCAGCCAGGCGGCCTGCCTCTCCCTCCCCCACCGGCGCAGAGAACCAGGAAATGCTGAAGTGTTTTTTTTTGCCCTCACAACAAAAAACACAAGAGCAATCTCCACGAGAATCCTGCCTTATACGACCTCAATGTCTTACAGAAGTGATTACAAAACGTTTGTTCTTTTTTTCGTTTTATTGAAAACATAATAATCACACGGTTTACCATTTTTTTTCTCTCAACGGGATGTACGTTTTTGTGGATTTGTATTCAGGAATAAGACGCGCCAGGTGAAATGTGTGGAGCCACGATGTTCATACAAAACTGCGAGACACATGGAGTTCATGGATTAATGCAACTACAAAAAAAAAAAAAAACGATCACTCCCAAGCCACATGTCTGCTCCTCGTGGGATCTCAAATGCGATTTTTTTTTTCGCCTTCAAGCTCGACATTTTAGATTGTATGTGACCAGGGTTTCCGTGGTGTGTGCGCTTTCTGTGGGACATGGGGCTAGGCCTGCTCGTTTTCTCTTAATAAGCCTACAACATTGTTTTTTGTGTGTGCGCTACATAGGGCGGGTGTGTTGCGACTGAGATAAGGTTTGATAGTGATAAACAACAGGGTTCTCCTTTGCTGTGCCACTTGGTAGGCCTATAACTGCAACTCTTCAAAGCTTTAAAAAAAAGGAATAACATCGTTCCCAAAACGCTACGGAATTATTCACTACAAGTGAATGGTAAAAACAGACATGTCAACACAGAGCTATGCATCGTCCACATGCACAGTAAAGCACTCGTTATTCTTGGATCCTGGTGTTGATGTGGGGTTTCGCTTGCTTGTGATATGGTTTTCACTCTGGTTTTATTTCCCTAGCTTGTTTCCTGCTTTTCAAGTATGTGACCATGCACAAACACGATCAGTGTGTAAGAACAGGGCTCGACACACACACGGCACAGGCCTTCTGTACAGACAATCAAAAGAGTAGGGCTTAGGCCTTTATATCACGCAGTTACGTCTCACGTTAGGCTGGATTTAAGTGCTTATGTCTCTGCAAATCCATTCGCCCTACAGATTCCTCGGGCATATCACATTGATTTGCCACGTGAATAAGTCTTTGCAATTACAACCAGAGCATTGTTTAAAAAGGGAACTAATTAAAACAGGGGGGAATGATAATGTAATAACATATAAGGCAGGACATGGTGTGCTCCATGCAGGAACCTCAGTGGGGGGAAAACATCAAAACAACGACCAACCCCCCATCCCCTCTTGCCTGCTTACTTTAAAACAATGCCACAAAGCACAAGAGATAGGCTCAAATGCGTTGCACTTTGACACCGTTGGGGGTAGGGGGTGGGGGGGGTCTTGTTTCAGCTTCAGGGTTTTAGGCTTGCCTGTAAAGTGGTGTCTGAAAGGTGCTAAAAAGCTAAAACATTTAAGACGACGCTCTGCCTCTGGTTTATTTAGATATTGACACCAAATAGATCTTTGTCGTTTTGATGCTGGCTCGAATTGTGACGATGTTCACGTGTAGCCTTTGTGGGAGCAATACACACACATTGCTGGTGGAGCCTACACGCTTAGTTTTTCATTTAGGAATAGGCTGAATTTGCAGTCCATGATACTGTAGTTGATCATTGGGGACGCCAGCGTATCTAGTAGTTCTACATGGTTCAACATTTGGCAAGTGACCGTCGATTATTTAATTGCAGTAGCCCTCAACCCGAGAAAACTCGGCTGTTATAAAAAAATAAAAAATAATAAACCATCGCCTGCTTAGATGGTTTTCCGGTTGATCAACGTCCCTGTTACAATCCTAATAAGTGAATGTATCCCAGACCTATTTCATTGTGAAGCACTGTTTAGACAGCATCACACAATTACAGTTGTATTCTACCAAAAAATAATAGGCCTAGGTTTGCTGAATGGCTGTGGTTTCATCAGGTCTAGATGTTTGTAAATGCGGGCAAAGACTTGCTCTGGTCGGCTGATTTCTCTGTGTGCCGTAAAGAAGAGAGTTTATGGCGTGCCAGGTCACAAAAAACCAACAGCCTATGGGGGGGATGTCAACATCCACACAGGCGCACACATGGATCGGTGGTAGGCGTGTGTGAGATTGTATAAACCCATTAAACCAACCATATTTGTAAAAAAAAAAACAAAAAACAAAAAAAACTATAAAATTTAAACTCGAAAAAAAAACTCTTCCGACCTGCCTAAACCATTGTGAATACATGTTGTACATGTTTAGTCATGTGGTAAAAAAGTACCATTATGTAGCCACAAAGCTGTAGCGCATTCAGCTATGGCCTAGTTCAACGCCCCATGTAGAGAAGATACAAACTTGAACTTTTATTCTCGCCCTGAAATAAAAAGGTATTTTCTAACATGAACTTTCCTAACGTGTGCGTTTGGGCAACTTGTGTGACATTTGAGTTGCGGTGCTTTTATAAAAGCTTTCAGGCTGATCTGCGTGTAAAAACGAAACATGGGGTAAAAAGGACAAAGAGGGATGTGTCGTGTACCATAAACCTGGTTGGTTGTTTTTTTTGCAGTGAGGCTCCCGAATGCGTTTCTGCCTATTGGGTTGATTTCAACCACCAGAGACGCGTTATCACGTTCTGAGCAGTACATTCGTTGTGATGCCTAATTAAAATAGGGATATGTCTGTTAAAACACTCAAGACTTACGGGTGACCTAAAGCAGTGTAAACAACCTCTTCGCTTTACTTACCCACCCATCCCCAAACACACACACACACACACACACACACACACACACACACACACACACACACACACACACACACACACACACGCACACACACACACACACACACACACACACACACACACACACACACACACACACACAAACACCAACCCTCATTTACTCGCTTTTTTGAAACATTACTTGAGGTCAGGTTTTTGACTACGGAATTTGAAGTCACTGGTTGTTTATATGAAAACTGAATATTTATTTTTGTGAATTTACTGTTTTTTTCTTTTTTGTACATTGACTTTATTGTGAACTTGATGGGGCAAATGCACTCGAAATCGAAACTTGAATGGTGGATTTCTGAAGCACTTTCTTTCTCTTTTTGTTATAATTAAACGCAACTTAGAGTAAACCCCAAATGCGGTGTCTTTCTTTAGAGATGGGGCTGGGACTGGGGGCAAAACACGATACGTTCTGCCTTACATCTAGCCTGATTTGGTTTAATATGGAGGCTGGGACCACATTTTCCCACAGAGTTTTTATTATGTTTAGCAATAGTAATAGGCTAATTTAAAGAACGATGTTTTTATTTTCATGTTTTTTATTTAGTCCTAGTCAGTCTTATATTCTACCATTAGCCTATCATAGTTCGCCTATAGTAATGTGTTACCAAATGGTTATCAAAATATCCTATTTTCCCAAAATAGGCTACTTTAAAATCTATAGATTTAAGTTATATACAAAAAACACGTGTCCGCAGCGTGTAAGCCTTAACGAATTAGGGTGTGTTAAAACAAAAGAAAAAACACAAATATGGACCAGGGCAGCCTTAAATTAAAATAGTCTGAATTAAATGTCCCTCAAATATTTCTCCTAGAACCTTATCGCTGATCGTTGTTTTCCAAATTTACATTTTGACAACGTGTGGGCGTGTGTGTGTTTGTGTGTGTTTGTGCGTGCGTGTGTGTGTGTGTGTGTGTGTGTGTGTGTGTGTGTGTGCGTGCGTGCGTGTGTGTGCGTGTGTGTGTGTGTGTGTGTGTGTGTGGGGGGGGGGGGGGGGGAGGGGGGGGTCCAAGGACAATTGTCAAACAATTCACCATTCAACCACGGTGAATTAGTGAACTATTAATAGTAAGGTGAATTAACCTCTTGCATTTGGTTGAAAATGATTGTCTCACATTCAGCATACACTATATCAGCCGGTTTTCTTGCGCACGTTGACCCGGGCATGTCCAACATTGCAGCATAGCACACAATCCGCCATGTTTGACGTCGTGTTTGCCCGATTAATGGGATTTCATGGTAAAGCCGCGAGGTTGATAAGCAGGCCTTGGGTGAGAGGGTCGTCCCAGCCAGCCTGTATGTAGCACCCAACCCGCTCTGCTGTTGCTGGGGCCATCCAGGGAGCAGAGAAAAAAAAAGCCTTTATATTGCTGATGGCCATGCAGGGTTAAATTCCAATGCGGATTGGGAACCACCAGAGTGTAACTTTTGTGGAAGAACAACAGATCCGTTGAAAGGAATGGGACTAGTTTTACCATATTTAACATTTAATTAAAACACCCTTCTCAAAAGGGTTCGTTTTAAACTAATTTATAGCACAATATTTGCTGCTGCGTGCTTGGCTGGGAGGCGAAGTGAGTGTGGACAGAGATGGGCCGCGGTATGGGTCACTTTGTATTGATCTACGAGACAAACACACGGATGGCTCATATAAACTTTTTTTCTTGTGTTTTATCTGTCGTCTAAAATTTACCTGGCGTTCAGTCTTCCA
>NC_136950.1:14959127-15036627 GCF_949987615.1 Pollachius pollachius | reverse complement strand
TAACATTTATATTTATAGAGACAGAGAATTTGTTGTTATTTCTCCTTTCCTCCTTTCTTTCTCCTTACAACACAACAGACTAAATATATGTTTTCTTAAACTAATTAATGCAACATATATCAGTTAGGAGCTCTACAATCCGTAAGGTTGAACATAGCTTAGTCAAGAACTATATATTATTATATTAAAGTGAACATCGTGTGTGTGCGCGCGCGTCCGCGTGCGTGTGTGTGTGTGTGTGTGTTTGTGTGTGTGTGTGTGTGTGTGTTTGTGTGTGTGTGTGTGTGTGCGTTAATTAATCAGTACATTGCCGTTTCAGATGTTATGTCATAGACCTATTTAGGCTATTTGTTATTATACCGCAACACACCTAACAAAGGTGCATGCAGAATACAAAATGTTAACATTTGAATGCAGGGTTGGGTTACAGTTTTGGGAAACAATTGGAAAAAACCCTTTACATAGATCGAAATAGTTTATTTTATTTTAATTACAAATTAATTAAATACTAAGGCTTATGAATGGAAGCATGCATTTTTTTCAGAAATTTAGGATCTTGTTAGCAAGACGTTTATATGCCTAAATACGTTACTCGTTATTCATTACAAATTATAGTAACATACCATTCCAGGCTTTCAAAAGGAACACGCTTCCATTTAAACTGTTATAAAAATAGACTGTTTGCTTTGATAGAAGATGTAATTCAGCTAAATGTCTTCTGCGATTGCCTACTCGGATTTATTATAAGGCCTAGGGCCTATTTATTTCGCATTTGATCAAAGATCAAACCAGAAAATGATCAGCAAACATTCATAGGCCCTGCAGAGGACGTGAGATTCAGATTGCATGGAACCAAACGCGTGCAGATTATTAGTAATCTATTGTCTAATTCTTTGTATTGCTGCTTTAAAGGGAGAGACGAAAAAGGTCATGAACACGTTATTTGATGATTTCTAGTCCGGGAATATATTATGTTGCTAATATTCAAGTCAAGTGTCTAAGTGAGTAAATACGAAAGTTGTGCTGGCTAAATTATAATGTAACAACAACCTGTGAAAAGACAGTATTGTACATCAGACTATGGATCCTCAAACGAATGAGAGGCAATTGGAATATTTTATCAAGATCAATTCTTTAAATAAAGCTCAAAGTAAATTATACAATTAAGACACACATAAACCGTTTTGGGATCTTTCCCTGCTCGCCATTACGGTTGGCGAATCGCTCAAAAGAAAGGAGCATCGCATCGACGACGCGTGGATTTAGAGATATTTCGTTGAGTTAAGTGTGTGTTGATTTTATTAACATGCGTAATTATTCAAAACGACTGCAACGCTTAACGAATTAGACCAGCGCTTTGCATTAACCGTGCATGCTGATCCGACGGTCTGCGTTTCTACTCGATATTTCTTTACAAGGGAGGCTTACAAGTTATTGTCTGTGTGTGAATTTAACATTGGAATAAAAATAAGGCTTTTCCTGAAAGACAAAAAAACGTGTGTTCATTCTATATAAAAAAAAAATGGACAGGGAAAACGTGTTCGATATTCACACTGCAGCTCTCCTCTGCTTCGTGCTGTCTGCAGAGATGCCCTGGTCTCCTAGCGCCCCCCTCTGGCCGTGCGCGGGCCTGCGCCGAGCTCTTAAAGGGGAGGTTGGGGGAAATTGAGGGATTATTTAAGGTGGAACGGCACAGTTACAACCAATCTGCTCCACCACGAATTCCTTGCGCTTCCAGGAGAGACGCTTGCGATGGCTGCGATGAAGACGGATTCCACACGTCACATGATTAACCCTACCTGATCCACAGCCTTCCCGGAGTCGACCCAGCGTGCCAATGGGTCCTACCGAAGCTGTTTATTTCATTCGCATTTAGTTTGCATGTTATAGGTTAATCGGAGCATTTTTTAGGATTCTTGTAAATGTTTTGGGTCCGGGCTTTCGTTCTGGCGTTTTTTTTCAGAAATGCATGCCTCTTATTCACCCAGTTTTATCCAGAGCATCGACTGATTTAGCCCTTTCAAAACATTGGTAAAATAATATTGCCTGGTTAATCCGGGTAGTATTGACACACTGACAGACAGACAGACAGACAGACAGACAGACAGACAGACAGACAGACAGACAGACAACCACAGACAAACAGACAACCACACAAACACAGACACACACACACACACACACACACACACACACACACACACACACACACACACACACACACAAATATATGGCGTCTATGAAGCTGCAACGCAACTTGTTGTAGGAGTTGGTTTTCCTATAGGAGTTGTCATCGTGGATTTAAGGCGTAGGACTATTTCAGCTAAAAGCGAGAGGGTTAACTAGGCCTACGGGAGGTTATTAGGGTCAAGCCAAAATAAATGGCATAAAAAGTCCAGACAACGAAAGCCCGAGATGAGGCCATACTGTAGGCTATGATCTGGCCACCGTGTAAATGACCAGGGTATTTAAATAATACGATTTGTACAACGAAACATCTATGTAACCTCATAGTTCTACAATAAAAAATGATGATGTGTAGATAAAAATGTCATAGCCGTATAGGTCAAAAGCACAATAAACACGTCGATCAACCCCTTATAGTAGGCACAACTACTGTTTTAAAAAAAGAAAAGTGTCCAGTGTTATTTTCAATTTGATCGTTTTTTTTTAGTTCATTTATTCAAAGAGACAGCGACGCGTACTGTAACGGGAGAGGGGTGAGAAGGGACGTTACAGAGGGACAAGCTCCCTGATTAAAGGGGACAGGTGCAGTGTGCGGAGGGACTCTGCAAGCTCACAGAGGTCAAGGGCCCGCAGCAGGGCTCACATCAAGGCCGGTAAACGAACACACCGTGGATGTTCTGTTACGGTTTGAGGGAAATAAATCGGATGTTTATAGGCTCAAACTGTTTGGTCCAAAAGCTTTGACTTGAGGACGAAGTCGTAAACCATGTCGAGGTGATTACATATCGCGAGATCAATGTACTACGGTCGTTGTTTGTCGAGTTTTACAAACGTTTGTATTTATAGCCTACATTCAACACCGCCGTAGCCTAAAGAGGGGATCTACTTGGGTCAAGTGCATGAAGTGTCAGGCTTATATATTTTTTCTCTAAATAAGTTGCATGGAAAAAAATAAGGAGAGATTGGTGTTGTCTTTTATATTTGTTGGATCGGCCTATATATATATATATTACATATGTGTGACCTCGTTT
Organism: Pollachius pollachius; assembly: GCF_949987615.1. NCBI lineage: Eukaryota > Metazoa > Chordata > Actinopteri > Gadiformes > Gadidae > Pollachius > Pollachius pollachius. The sequence goes on along the minus strand of NC_136950.1, from coordinate 15,033,409 downwards.
TAAAGGTTGTAGCCCATGCAAAAGTAGAAATGAGAAATCCCCCTGGATAGAACCGTAGAAATGCTCATGAAACCTAGCCGTAGCTTTGCATACCATGTAAAGCTAGTGTCACCATGCACTAGCTTTACATCACCCTACACTTAAAATGAGAACCATGCTGTGCTCTCCCACTTTCAACATCATAAAACGACATCAAATGCATTCCCAATCGTGTCAGAAGTCGACCTTTTTCTACCAGGTTCAGCTGGGCAAACGAAAACGTCTAGGCCTACTGTTTATTTGTAGGCTAGGCCTATAGTTTAATATTTTTATGACTCAAGAGGTCACCGATTACATGTGTCCGTCATGCCCATGGTTTTTAACCATGCGGATAATGAAAGAGGAAATAAAAAAAAAGGAGAAAATGTGTGTGGTTGTACGACAGTTTGACAGGGAGAGAGAGAGAGAGAGAGAGAGAGAGAGAGAGAGAGAGAGAGAGAGAGAGAGAGAGAGAGAGAGAGAGAGAGAGAGAGAGAGAGAGAGAGAGAGAGAGAGAAAGAGAGAGAGAAGGAATTTGCATGATTTCCCCTTGTGATGAAAGGGACTTAGTGGCATCTGGTTTCTAAAATGTATATACCTTTATCGTTAATGTTTACATATCTACACATACCTCTACACCTCTCAATAAACAACAACAAAGACAGCTTTTTTATTTAGGTTATTATTAAGACATTAATTTAACCTTAGCTTTATAAAAAAACAAACATAATTGTTTTATAGGTTTTAATATATTTCCACCATTGTAATTGTAAGTAGATGTGTTGACACATTTTTCATTGGTCCTATTCTACCAGGCATCGACCAATCAGATGGACCTCGGTAACTCTCAGGTCACCGGCAGCTTCAGGGACCCCCTACACCAGTCTCTGGTGGGCATGCTTGGACTTTAGGGGTGCAAGTCCGTGCAGAACCTGGTGAACCAGACACACAGCGAGAAGGATGGCCGAGAGGGCCAACTCTGCGGTGATGGGTGAGAATATCTGATGATGCCTCACTATCCTCCCCACATCCCATTTCAGGATCCACTAGGCCCAAACCCTAAAGGAAGCCATCTGGATAAACAGGAAGCATAATTCCAAAACGCCAACAAAGGGAAATAAAAAGGAAGACCAATATTCAAAATTTGGTTCATTCATTAATATAATCTGTATTTTTTCTATTCTGATAAAAGGGTTCGTTTTCCCCAAAGGACCTTAAACCTTGGGGACAAATTAGGTTCTCTTCTCCATCCTTCTTGAGCCTGAGAGTAAAGGACAATGAGACAGAAAGGGAGGCAGTTGTTTTATTCCACCAACTGTGTAAATGTGTAAATGTTGATCCTGAAAATACATTTTCCAGGTTTGAGGTAAAATACAATGGTATGATAATATTGGTTTTCCATTGAGGGAGTACTATAGATCCAAGGCATTCAGAGCATATTTATCTAATCATTCTATCAAAAATAAAGGGATAATAATCTTCTAAAACAATTTATACAACTATTAATATTTAGAAATATAAATTTTCAAAAGTATAATTTTTTTCAAATTCAAATAAGTGTGTATCTGTGTGTGTTGGGATGGAGGGACGACTCTTCCAAGCCTGAGCCTACTAGAAGCATATAGCAATATTTATCTCCCGCGTTTGTCATTTCACCTAAATACTGTATATATCATAGTCCAGTGAAATAAGACGCATACATTTAAAACAAATATAAAACCCTGTTTATAATCACTGTTTATTATTATTATTTTATTAATGTTCTGTGCAGACACAAAAACAAATTCACAGAATGAATAGCCTATAAACTAGGCATACTGTCGTCGCTGATTGGTCGACTAATTGTCCCTGGAAACCTAATACGTGGCTACATCACACGTAAACAAAAGCACAGCTCCGGGCTCCAGCGACTGCCTGTTTCATGGTTGCCAAGGCAACACTAACAGACCCCAAACTTGAGAGCGCGCAGGGGGGAAGCGAGGACGTTTTTACTCGGGCATTCAAAATGTGTTTCTGAGTCAACTTAAGCAAGCAATTTCCTAGCCTTTATATTATACACACATCCTCTTCTCAGTATCCTCCCTGTTTCGGTCCGTTCCGCCACCATGACTCAGCGGCAGGTTTTACAAGGTAAGCCCCCCCACCACCATTTCCGGATCGAAAGCGATCCGACCCGCGGATGAGATGTTTTGATTGACAAAAAATAAAAAGAGTCGAAGTTAACGCTCGGTTGTTAACAATGCTTCCGCTTTAACTGCAGTTTTCGAGCACTACCAGCAGTCGAGGCTGCAGTTCGTGCAGACTGTGGCTGACCTCGCCACTCGACCGCAGAACATAGAAACCCTTCAAAACGCAGGTACCGTTGAACCACGATGAATGGACGCCTGCACAACCTGCAATAGTAACACACAAGTTGCTCTCTGGCGCTTGTACCTCTGCTAACGTTGTATGTTTGTTGTTTTGTCGATGTCACCTCACCTTCAACCCAGGTGTGATGACCTTGCTGCGGCCACTTCTGTTGGACTCGGTTCCCAACGTCCAGCAGACGGCGGCGCTGGCATTGGGCCGCTTGGCCAATCACAGCGACGACCTGGCCGAGGCCGTGGTGCAGGGAGACATCCTCCCTCAGCTGGTTCACTCCCTGGCCTCTCAGAATGTGAGTGGATTTTAAAAACATTTAAAATATAATATTTTGTATTCAATATATTTTAGGGTTCATTGGGCCATTTAGTAGCAGAGAGAGAGAGAGAGAGAGAGAGAGAGAGAGAGAGACAGAGAGACAGAGAGAGAGAGAGAGAGAGAGAGAGGTTCCTACTCTGAGGGGGGCCTCTGCCAGGGTCAGTCTGCTGAATAAGGAGGGTGTGTGTCAGACCAACTTGGCATTCCGCCTTGCGGCTGCTTTAGAATCGAAGAGCACTTTACAATGAGTGCAAGCAGGCTTTTCTTCCTCCACTCTACCTCTCTCTCTTCCTACTTGTGTGTGAGCGTGTGTGTGTCTCGCTCTCTCGCTCTCTCTCGTCCCTCTTACAGGCGTCAGGGTTCCTGAGCGGTTGGCCCCAGTTTGTTATGAATGTCTACCAGCCACCCAAGCCCGTTAACAGTACATTTAATGTTGAACGGTGTGACTGTTCAATCCAACCAACGGTTTGGTCTCACGCGACGGCAAAAAAAAAAAAAAAGGAGATAAAAAGGTCTTCTTCTCCAACGTTGAACCCTGCAGCGGTTTTACAAGAAGGCAGCGGCCTTCGTGCTCCGGGCGGTGGCCAAGCACTCCCCCGGGCTGGCCCTGGCCGTGGTGGCCTGTGGCGGGCTGGACGCCCTGGTGCTCTCCCTGGAGGAGTTCGACCCCGGGGTGAAGGAGGCAGCGGCGTGGGCCCTGGGGTACGTCGCCCGGCACAACGAACGTAAGCCCCCCCGCACCACCACCACCGCCAACCGCAGTGGACATCTCTGCCTGTTATCTCTTTGATTTTCTATTTGAGTTGAACTGTTTTGATTGGGATGCCGCCGTGATGGCAGCCCGTTGCTTTCCTCACCATCCCTGGAAGGAGGTACCCTCTCTCCCTGTGCTCCTTCTGCAGATTCCTTTCTTGATGATGAAGTTAATTTTGTTGTTGTCGTTTCTCACTATTTCAACCACCATGTCCCTGTTGTACTGTATCAAAACCTGGGGGCTGTATGAAAGGTTGCGAGTTCGATCCCACCGGATCCTACTAGCTGCGTGTCGAGGTGTCACTGAGCAAGGCACCTAACTGCCCCCAATGAGTGGGCTGTCGTCTTGCATGGTTGACTCCGCCGTCGGTGTGTGAATGTGTGCATGAACCGTTGTAAAGGTGGAATTATGGTGGGACGTTGACGCAACAACGCAGTGACCACGCGGAAGTGAAACAATATATCGCTGTCGGTACAGTAAAGATGTTCATAGAACCAAGTGCAAGTATTACAATCGCTAGGCTAACCCATTCCCTGTGTAAAGCAAAGATAGCAGCTACTGTAGATGCCACACAATTAAGTACCTTGAATAAGTGCAATGTACAAGTGCCAGGACGTACAAAATTCAATGGTGGCTGTGCATTGGTTTCTATGCAGAGTCGAGGTGAACTCTGAACAGGTGAGTTTTTAGTCTTTTGCGGAAGCTGGTGAGCGACTCTGTGATCCTGACATCGGTAGGGAGCTCGTTCCACCACTGAGGTCCCAAAACAGAGAAAAGTTGTGACTTCGCTGATCGACCTTTGCTTGCTCTTAGCGATGGCGGTACCAGACTTCCAGCTGAGGTAGTTGAGCGGAGGGATCGAGCTGGGGTGTGTGGCTTTACTAATGCTTGGAGGTAGGCAGGGGCAGTTCCATCGACTGCCTTGTATGCCAGTACCATCATCTTGAATCTGATGCGAGCTATTACAGGGAGCCAGTGGAGGTCTCGGAAGAGGGGGGTTACATGTTAGAACTTTGGTAGGTTGAACACGAGGCGCGCTGCCGCATTCTGGATGCGCTGCAAGGGTTTAATCGCAGAGGCAGGGAGTCCAGCCAGAAGCGAGTTGCAGTAGTCGAGGCGGGAGATGACCAGTGATTGGACTAGAAGCTGAGCTGCTTCCCTTGTGAGGAAGGGCCGGATCCTGCAGATGTTGTAAAGTGCAAATCTGCAGGATCGGGCCACCGCAGTGATGTTTGCGGTGCAGCATAACTGATTGTCCAACACTACACCAAGGTTTTTGGCAGTTGGAAAAACCTTAAGTCGCTTGGGATAAAAGCGTCTGCTCAATGCCCTGAATGTAAATGTGTTAGATGGTATCACGACCGACCAAGCCAGGCTAACACAGTAAAATCATCTCTTTCGGTTCCACCGTAACAACACAGAGCTGTCCCAGTGCGTGGTGGAGGCCGGGGCCGTCCCCCTGCTGGTGCTCTGCCTCCAGGAGCCCGAGATGGCCCTCAAGCGCATCTCGGCCTCGGCCCTCAGCGACATCGCCAAGCACACCACGGAGCTGGCTCACAGCGTGGTGGACAACGGCGCCATCGCCCACCTGGCCCAGATGATCCTCAACCCGGACGCCAAGCTCAAGGTGAGGTCGGCGAGACCCCCGTGTGTCTTTATGAGCCTGAGGTAAACGTGAGTTGTATGTTTTTACCAGCCTTAGCCTTTATTGATAGACTTTCCTTTGTATCGCTATTACTTGATTTACAAAAAGCAATCTCCCTGTGTGTGTCCGTCCCTAATGTTAGTGATGACAGCGTCAGTGTTATTTATTTGTTAGCTTTATATTGCATTTGTTAAGACTACTAGTGGGGTAGATAACCAGAAGGATTGTGCATTTTATGATAAAAGCGTCAAATTTGGTATGCTTGTAGCCAAAGGCCTATAGAAAAAAATTAGATGTGGAGGCACGACAAATTTTCAATATGGCGGCCATTTTTCAAGATGGCCGCTAGTGATAACTGTTTTTAGATTAAATTTCACATTAGCAATGGATAATAGGAGATAGAAACATACATTTTTATACAGTTGTAGCCAAAGACATGGGGAACATGTAGAGAGATCAAGACTTTTCAATATGGTGGCCATTTTTCAAAATTGCCACCAGTGACAACTGTTTTTAGATGAAATTCCACATTAACAATAGATAATATGTGATAGGAGCATGAATTTGGTACAGTTATAGCCAAAGACATGGGGAGCATTTGGAGGGATCAAGACTTTTCAATATGAAAAAAAATAGATGTGGAGGCACGACAAATTTTCAATATGGCAGCCATTTTTCAAGATGGCCACCAGTGACAACTGTTTATAGATAGATAATATATAATAGATTTCACATTAACAATGGATAATATGTAATATAAGCATCAAGTTTGGTACCGTTATGGCCAAATACACAAAAAAAAATACAGATATGGACCCTCATAAATGATCAATATGGCGGTCATTTTCCAAATTGGCTGCCAGTGACAACTGCTGTTAGATCAATTTTCATATTAATGATGGATATAATGTGATGTTGATTATATTATGTTGATTATATTATATTATATGTCAAGGATATATGTTGGATTTATCTGCATTGCACTTGGGAACTATCATTTAGATTATACTTTTTTTTCAAGATGGTGACCAAGATGGCAGCCAACGAGCAAAAAATAGTAGTTGCAATAAAGTTGCATAGATTTCTCTGATTTGGATGATCTTTGTGTCGTTATATTTTTCTGGATCTGAAGTAAAGTAAATTAACATCAGAATTGCTCAGAAGCTGCAACTTAAGACTCAACACATGTGATAGTCTAAGTAGTTCCAGCGCGGGAAAGTCTATTTAGCACTCCCCTTCACATTAACAGAGAGCTGTGCATTCTAAGGCAGCTTTTTTGCACCTGCACTGCCTAACACAACCCTTTTTATATTGACAGCAGACAAGTTCATAGCTGGACTGGCTTGCATCCTGTGGAGGGCAGACCACTTGTTCTCTTTTAAACAGATGGCAGACATGTCTGCGTTGACAGCTGAAGAACACGATCATGAGATATGCTCAAGCCCAGGTTGGCCACTCTCTCTACAAGTTCCCTTTTACGTTTGTGGGCATGCAGCATCAGTCCCACGCATATAGGAACTGGTGTCTACTGTGAAGCATTGTGTCTGACAGAAGCTGCTGTGTCTTGTGTCCGTTTGTGCTTGACACTATTGAATTTTAGCATCCGAGCAATTGCAAGTGCAGCTGGAGATGTTGCTTTGGCCATCTGATCTTTGATGCTGGGTCCTTCTAGGATCATGTTCACTAGGGTGAGCAAAATCTGTGGCAAAGAATCCTCTTGGCATCTTTCAGAGAAACCATTAAATGGTTTGGCCTCACCAAATATGTGACGGCGGACAATCTGTGCAGCATGCGCAACGTGTACAGCATCTTGATTTCTATCATGTTCACAGGCTTTTGTAAGGGCAGTGCCAATGTCTTCTTCAAAGGCCATCAGGACCCCTTTGCCCTTGGTGTATGCTTGCATGTCAGGGAACTCAGCAAGAAGCCTCTCCTTCAGCCGGGTAGAGTGAACCCTATTATCAACCTCTACACCTAGCTGTGCCATTCAGAACTTGCAGAGCTGGACGAGTTCAGCTAGAATGTTGACTGGTGCTGTTTCTGCTTCTTGTCTGGTCTCTTCTATATAAAGGACCAACTCAGCAAACGCGATGCTAGAGGCTAATGCTGCCTGTCCCTGCCCATTATCATCAAGATCTTCTAGGTTGGCATCTCTGGCACGATTATAGAGACCTACTAGGCATTGGATGGGATATTTTGCTTCTATGGCCACCATGTCCCCGGCACTAAGTTTACGTAGTAGCCCTATGTCTTGAAGTAGGCTAGCACAAGTGCGTACCATTTTGTCCAACTGGAATGTTGCAGCAACATGAAGGACACCATGGCCAGCAGGTTGTTCGCAGAAGAAGCAGTTATCCTGTCTGGTTTCAGATGAGTGGTACCTTGTGCGCTTATGCAAGGTGCCAGAACATTTACCTCCTGTGTCCAGTTGTCGCTTCTGTGCTCTTTGCAACATGGTTGCATTGTACTTCAGCCGGCAGGTTTTATGGTATTTAGCTTTATTTGCAACCATGGCTGCTTCAATTCCTTGACCCTCATCTAACCGTCCAAGTGCGAACATTGAAGGGAGCTGTCCAAGTTCATTGAACTTTGTCAAATGCTCTGCAAGTGAACTGTATCCCCTCCCCTTGTCTACTCGCGTATTTTCAATGGGCATGTCAATGCTTCTTCTGCTTTGACTTCCTGATATGTTGCAGATTCCAGTCTGTCTTAGATGTAGACCTTTGATCAACATGATTCACAACTTTAAAGTTCTTCACCATTTTCTTAAGTGAAGGCCGAAGAATTATCCTTTTACCACCTTTATTAAAGCACATTAACATATGGGATACAACAAGGTTCAGATGTGATCACTACCCTACACCTAGCCCGATCGTTCATCCAGTGACATTTAGTTCCTGTGCGATCTGTACACCTTCCGGGTAACTAAATGAAAATCATTTAAAGCCGCGTTACCCTTGGTTCCGCACTCCCGCGCTGGCACTTCCTGTCTATTCAGGTGCGGCTATCTAACTACATTATGTCACCAACAACTAGATGTGGGGCTAACATTAGATAGCATTTAGGAAACTAAACTACACTACCACTAAAGTACCACAAATAAGTGATGCTTTATAAAGCAGAGTGTATTAGCTGTCACTGAACCCCATGCTGAGTTTCACAGCAGTGGCGTCACCAGTGTGCCCTGGTTGTGCTTTGACATCCACTCTATTTAGGGCAATTTTATTTTGTGGAAATGTGAATGTACACACATCTACACAGACTACCCTAACTCTAACCCTAACTGATACCCAAATAAGATAAATGCAATTGTATTGAAAGCACTGTTTTCCTAGGCGACCAGGCATGCCCGCCATCTTGAACATTTTTGGTTGGCTGCCATCTTTGCCACCATATTGAAAAAGGAGTAATTCAAATGAAGGATCCCAAGTGCTATGCTTAGTAGATAAATCCAACATATATCCTCATATCATTTATGTCCATCATTATTATGAAAATTGATCTAAAAAGAGTTGTCACCGGCAGCCATTTTTCAAAAATGTTTGAATCAAAAATGTATGATGGGTCCATATCTGTATTTTTTTTCTTTTTTGTCTTTGAGCATAACTACCAAATCTGATGCTTCTATCTCTTATTATCCATTGTTAAAATGAAATTTTATCTAAAGAAAGTTGTGACTGGTGGCCATTTTGAAAATGGCCACAATATTCAAGTCTTGATCCCTCTACATGTTCCCCATTTCTCTTTCTATAATTGTACCAAATTTCATGTTTCTATCACCTGTTATCCGTTGTTAATGTGAAATTTAATCTCAAAGCAGACGTTTACTGGCGGCCATCTTGGAAATGGCCGCCATATTGAAAATTCGTTGAGCCTCCACATCTAATTTTGTTCGATTTGGCTACAGGTGTACCAAATTGGACGCTTTTATCATAAAATGCACAATCCTTATATCATTTCTAGCTAAGCTGCCCCACTATACTGTAACCAACTGTACTCTATCCTCCCTCTCTACGTCCCTCTCTCGCCATCCCTCCCTCTCTCCCTCCATCCCTCTCCCTCCATCCCTCCCTCTCTCCCTCTCCCTCCATCCCTCCCGCTCTCCCTCCGTCCCTCCCTCCCTCCCTCTCTCCCTCCGTCCCTCTCCCTCCATCCCTCCCTCTGTCCCTCCGTCCCTCTCTCCGTCCCTCTCCCTCCATCCCTCCCGCTCTCCCTCCGTCCCTCCATCCCTCCCTCTCTCCCTCCGTCCCTCTCTCTGTCCCTCTCCCTCCATCCCTCCCTCCCTCTCTCCCTCCCTCCCTCCGTCCCTCTCTCCCTCCATCCCTCCCTCTCTCCCTCCCTCCCTCTCTCAATCCCTCTCTCCCTCTGTCCGTCCTTCTCTCCGTCCTTCCCTCCCTCCCCCAGAGGCATGTGCTGTCTGCCCTGAGCCAGATGAGCAAGCACTCTGTGGGGCTGGCGGAGTTGGTGGTGGAGGCGGAGGTGTTCCCGGCCGCGTTGGCCTGCCTGCGGGACCCCGACGACTACGTCAGGAAGAACGTCACCACGCTCATGAGGGAGGTGGTCAAGCACACGCCTGAGGTACCGAAGCCGTCGGCACACTAGGAACCCACATGCACACACCCGTGTGAGCTAGCGCACACGCACATGCGCATGCACACACACACACACACACACACACACACACACACAAACACACACACAAATACATGCACACAAATACACGCACACGAGCATCCAAACACCCACACACACGCAAGCAAGCCCGCACACACACACAAACCACACACACACACACACACACACACACACACACGCACACACACAAACGTAAGCATCCACCCACACATACAGGTTTATATCTGCACAAAGGTCAGAAAGGTCATAGAGAGACCAATGTGCTCACAATGCAAACTATAAGGTTATCGCATTTGTGTCGTTGTGCATATACGTGTTTGTGCAGCTGTCTCTGTGCGTGTGTCCACGTCTAGCTGGCCCAGTTCATCGTGAACTGTGGCGGCGTGGCGGCAGTGGTGGACTACCTGGGCGACAGCAGCGGGAACGTGCGCCTGCCTGGGGTCATGATGCTGGGATACGTGGCCGCACACACCGAGAACCTGGCCATGGCCGTCATCGTGGCCAAGGTGTGTGTGTGTGTGTGTGTGTGTGTGTGTGCGCCCCCCATTTAACATTTCGCCTCCCATTTAACCATTGTGTTCCATAAACACAAACATTCACATGAGGTCATTTAAGAAGATGCTTTTAATCCAAAAGTGGCGTACAGCTGTGGCTGGGAAAAATAAAACCACAAACAACGACGGGCGCATTTGTGAATATGATTATGAAAACATAAATATACACGTCACACACATGGCGATAAGTAGCACTTACCTCCATGTAACACGCAGACATAACACAAACATTTTGTCGGCACATCCTCCTGCCTGAGTGTCGTGGATGAGCTGCTCGTCTAAATCACATTGTAACACGTCCGGTACATGGGTGGATGCCATCACTTCACACGCTGCCCTGCGCCCTCCCGCCCTCCAGGGGGTGCCGCAGCTGGCCCTGTGTCTGTCGGAGGAGCGTGAGGACCACATGAGGGCGGCGGCGGCCTGGGCCCTGGGGCAGATCGGGCGCCACACGCCGGAGCACGCCCGGGCGGTGGCGGCGGCCCACCTGCTGCCCACGCTGCTGCAGCTGTACCTGGACGCCAACAGCTCCGAGGACCTGCAGGTCAAGGTGGGGGGGCTGGGAGACAAGGCACCGGCGCTCTGGGTCACACGTGTTAGTTAGCGAGCTGGAATCACAAGACAGAATAGAATAGAATTGCACAGGATGCAACGAAATTGGATTGCTGTGGATTGCGGTGGATTGCAGTAGGCTCACTTCTTGCTTGCCCACTTGTTAGCCCACTGTTGGCCCACTGCAATCAAGAACGCTCTGAGACACACGTCTAGTTAGCTATCTGGGCTCCATGGAGCCACACTCTGAGATACACACGTGTAGTTGGCTAGCTGGAATCACCAGGCTGACACTCTCACATGTTACACATATAAGTTAGCTAGCTAGGCTCCATGGAGTTACACTGTGAGATACTGTGAAGTTTTAGGCTAGCTTGGCTCCAACACTCTAAAGTGCAGAGTTACGCTCTGAATTTGATACAAGCCCACTAACTGTGGTGAGTGGCTAAAAAGATTACACCTCGTTAACTGTCTCCATCCTGGTCCAGTTTTGCAAGTCAGTGTTGCTCTTTTCTCCATGCTGGCGATTCCACTGCACCTAAATGAAAGGAATCCCAGCAGTAAACGCGCTCTGATACGAGCGACGCCATTGGTCATCCCCACACTATTCAATGGAATAGGGAGTCATTGATGGCATATTGACCTATTGGGGGTCGTTCAACATCATTTTCGAGGGGTTAGGGGGCCCTTAACCCCTGGAAAATGATATTGAAACGCCCATTCCCATCATCACATACGATTCTAACACTTCCTGTCTCCCTGTGCGCCCCCCCCAGTGTAAGAAGGCCCTGAAGAGCGTGCTGCAGAAGTGCACCCACCTGCCGGCCCTGGAGCCCCTCCTCTACGAGGCCCCCAGCAACATCCTCAAGCACGTGCTCTGCCAGTTCAGCAAGGTACGACAGCAGGGCGGGGGGGAACAGCCACAAGGGTCCAGAAGGTCTTCCAGCGCTAAACTGTCTATTCAACGGTTTCCTTTCTTTTCATTGTAGAGATGTGGAGGGGCTGGTCCTGAAAATGAGTAATAACGATGTGGCTGATGATTTTTATAATAACGATTATAATTAATATTATTTAAAGGTGTGAGTGTGACTAGACGTTTCAAGCCGTTTTGGCAGATTTTCAAAACGGATTGTAATCACACTCTAGTCACACTCGCACCTGGTGGTATAATATGTCACCTTTAATAAAACTACACATACTTTCGAGAGCCATATACATAGAATCTGCCGCGCCTCTGGCTGCCATTCAACCAGTCGTACCGTCATCTCCACGTGGCTGGCTGACGTGGCACTGGCTGAATGGCCCCCGTGGCTAAAGGCGTCGTCACGGTTACCTTCCGCTCAGGTGCTGCCCCACGACAGCAAGGCGCGGCGTCTGTTCGTGACGAGCGGCGGTCTGAAGAAGATGCAGGAGATGGAGGCGGAGCCCGGGTCGGCCATGCAGGAGTACATCATGGTCATCAACAACTGCTACCCTGAGGAGATCGTCAGGTGGGCACCGGTCCCGTTGCGCCCCGCACATCCAGCCAGTGGTTGGGTCCATGCAGAGACGCATGCACGCACACACACATGAACAAGGGAACACACACTTGCAGGGGCATGGCATGTAGCTCAGGAGGCAGAGCGGGTTGGCTGGTATCCGCAAGGTTGCTTGTTCGATCCCCGGCTCCTCCTAGCTGAGTGTCGAGGTGTCTCCGAGCAAGGCACCTAACCCTGACTGCTCCCGACGAGCTGGCTGTCGCCCTGCGTGGCTGACGCCGCCGTCGGTGTGTGAATGTGTGCATGAATGGGTGAATGTTAGGCAATATTGTTAAGCGCTTTGGGTGGCCATTGGTTCCAAAAGGGCTCTATAAATGCAGTCCATTTACCATAGCCAGCACACAAACATGCGTCGCTTAAAACACACAAGGTAAACTAAATGAAAGGATGAGTAAACAACGTTTTTGGCAGGAGAACTTCCGCCTACAAGTTGCCATGGTGACAGTCTTTTAGACTGTGTGACATGGGTCAAACCCATGGCGCACAGGAAAAGCTGAGTTGAGTGGCAGGCTTGTATTATTCAGAGTTTCCCTGTTTTACGTTGTTTGGTACATTTACAGAGTCAAAAGATAAAAACACTTCACCAAAGTGTTTTCGACTGAAAAAATTGATTTTGGAGTTGACTTTCCCTTTAGGGATAACAGGGTTTTCTGGCCATTTCCAATTGGAAGGCTGGTGGGTGGTACATCATATTGGTAAAGGTATTATGAGATTACCAATATACTGTTGCAGCTATTTAACAAAACACTTTTTTCCTCCACTTTCTTCGCTGCAGGTTCTACTCACCGGGCTACTCGGAAGTCTTACTGGAGCGGGCGGAGAAGTTCTTGCCAGGGTGAATGAACCGGAACCCCACACAGCGTTTTACTCTTTAGATTTAAGTACAGGTCTCTACGGTGAATTAAACGTTTTATCATCCAGATTTTCGTACTCTGAGTATTGTCTTTGTCGCCAAATGATTTCTATTTTTTCATTTTAGATATGACTAGGCACCAGACATGGAAATGTGAGACGTTTGTTAAAATGCAAAGACTTCTTATGATTGTCCATCAATGTTTAGGTCCTTTTTTATTATAAAATGCAGAGAACCGGTTTTATTTACAATGCCTGTAATTCAATTAAACCAATTTAAAATGTAAAAAGTGCAGTCATTGAGATTCAGCTCCTTAATCTTGTGGGGATTTGTTTTGCTATGTTATGGGGTTTACATCAAGGCCAGTAAAAAACATCAAACATCAAATGGAAGTATAAAATGTTTCTTACAGTTAAACAACTCAAATTCCCGTCTTCCACCATTGATAATAGGCATTCCTTCCTACTTCTTTAATAGGTCCATGATTCCTACCACACATGCGACCATTTGTGTGACTTCCCGGTGTAGTCTGCCCTCTGGCGGCCATTTTCCTAAAGTATCAGCTTTCTATTTATTTTGCAACAGCTGCGTCACACATGGCGACAACGTCTTTCTTGGTTTTCCGCAAAACAAGCTAACAGATTTAAAAAAATCGAATAAAATTGTTTTCACACACTACGTCATGCTCTTGGTCATCGTGTGGTAGCCTACCTCTGCGCTTATTTTTAAGTCATTTTAATGTAGCATCTTTTAATAATTTGATGTTAAATAAATATCTTATACGCAATCGTTGTGCTGATTTTCAAGTGACGTATGTATGCCTGTATGTGTGATCAAGATTTTCATACCGTTTCCTCTAATGTACAGCATGTTTGTGTCCCCCAAGCCAACCTTTTCACAGTAGAGATGCTTTGCTCTTACACACACAAATATATATGCTACATATATATGTAAATATGTGCGTGTGTGTTCTAGTTGTGTGTTTTAGTTGTTAAAGTGATGCTATCATGTCTATTGTGCTCTCTCCCATATACAACTTCCGCAATTTAAGTAACCAATCTACATGGGGAAGTGGAGGTAACTGTGAGCTAACCCTGGAGACCGGGGTTCAAGTCCCGTTTAAGTACTCGGCTGGTCGACTCTTGTTTCTATATCATGTGAACTATAAAGTTAAGTATAACCTTTGAGAATTTTTAAACTGGTGTCTTGATGGAATAGTGGTAAGGGCTGCTGGTTAACACTAAACAGCTCGTGTTCGAGTCCCAGCACATAGGGCCATTAATGATGGGGGACTTGAAGGGGAAAGGTTACATTTAAGGGAAATGTCTTCTACAACATGTGAATTGTTAAGTAAAGTATAACCTCCGAGAAAATGTGTCTTGATAGTGCAGTGGTGAGGGCTGTTGGTTAAAACAGGTTTGGGTAACCGCAGAAATATTCTCTCTATAATTTTTCTATACCTCATTTTTCATTCTCTCCATAATAGTTAAACACCCTGTTTTTCTCGATTTTTTTATTCTCTACATTTTTCTACCAACTCCTTTTTCTCCAATCTTTAAATCTGTCATTTTCTATAACGTATTTTTCCCAAAAATATATCAGTTACACCTCCTTTTTCTCGATTTTCTATTCTCCCTATCAATTTTCTACAACTCCTTTATCTCGATTTTTTATTCTCTCCATCTTTTTTCAATACCTCCTTTTTCTAGATTTTTTATTCTCTCCATCATTTTATACAACTCCTTTTTTAATATTGTCTCCATCATTTTCTACAGCTCCTTTTTTATACTCCATCGTTTTCTATACCACCTTTTTCCAAAAAATATATTCTCCTCATTTTCTATACCTCCTTTTTCTCCTTATACCTCCTTCCAAAAAATATTAGCCAAAAAAATATCCTCTAGTTTTTCTATTCTCAACCTCATTTTTACATCTCCTTTTTTTCAAAATTGTATTCTCTCGACCATTTTTCTACATCTCCTTTTTCTCAAAATAGTATTCTCTCCATCATTTTCTAAACCACCTTTTTCTAAAAAAAATCTCTATAATTTCTCTATGCCTCCTTTTTCTCAAATAAAAACAAAAAAAAACTAACTTCAATGTGTAGAAAAGGATGGAGAGCATAAACAAATCAAAAAAAGGGAGGTATACAACTGTACTGATGTATGGTCATATGATGCACGAGGAAGATCTGCTGCTGCCTCTCGATGCAGTACTCACACTAGGGCGTGGTGATGTCACCACTGGCTTCTCACACCATCAGCATCATGTTGAAGCTCTGGAAGGAACCCAGCCTCTCCATCTCTGCTGTCCTTCAGATCATGGCCTCAACTAGCTACAGAACAGCCTACCTGAAGGGCTTACAAAGCAACTAAACAAAGAACAAAGCAGAGCAGGCCGAGTTATCAGACCAAGTGCTTTAATTGGTTTTAGTGAATGCTGATGAAATGGGAGTGTATTATTATGGATATCATAGTCATTATAGGTGTAGAACAACAAACACAACACAACAGCGTTGGCCTCTCTCCCTCATAAGGAAGGGCTGGTGGGTTTGGCGGGGGATGGGAAACGATGACCCCCAATGGTCGTTGTCAGACATTACACACACATGTCTTTTTATACTGACTGTGGCCATGATCAGACCGAGGTCCATTTCTGCCACCCTGCAAATGTTTCCAATAGCAAACGAGTTTTCAGTCATTACCTTGATATAATAATAATAATAATAATAATAATAATAATAATAACACGTTTCCCTTTACACTTCATAAAACCACATGTAGATGACACAAGGCGTGTTTCACATAGCTCGGAACTTCCCACATGTTCATATGAGTTAGTTAAACCAAAGCATCCCATTAAAATGGAGCGCAGAACCACTTTACACTACACAGCTCCTGAAGCTCAGATACCCTGAAGCGTGGATGGGGCAGTCTCCACTGCTCAACACAATACTTTTGGCAAAGTGAATGTAAATTAAATGAAAAGCTAAATGTTTTGAGGGTTTAAAAAAAAAAAAAGAAGCAGATAGGAAGAGAGTAGTAGTAGGACATGATAGAAGACAAGACGTAAGCAATGGCAAAGCATCTAAAACTCTTGACGAGTTGCGTGCTGTTGCGTCTGTCTATGCAACCAGAATGTGGACTATCCATGACGTTAGGCATAGGATTAATGCGTTCCGGATACTCCATCTCTCAGCATGCACTTCTCCACGTTCTAAGAATTTAATTGCAGCTTTGCTGGTAGTTCTCGAGAGCATAGGACATGTGAATATAGTCTACCTTAATGGGTAGAAAGAATAGTTCTGGAGCAAAGGGTTCACTTGGAGAAAGAAAATCAAGCCAACAGGTTGAAAAGAGTTGAAAAACACCATGGCTAAGTGTGGTCTTGGCATGAGTGGTTTAATGAACTTTCCCATGGAACGATAACACTTCAGCTTTTTGGTGGCGAAGGAGGTGGCAAAGATGAAAATAAAAAGCCTACAATAAACAATGTAAAAGCAACAAAAAACAAAAGACCCTCAAAATATTAAAATAATCTGTTTACCTTTTGCTAAAAACAAAAGATAGGAACGAACGAAAGAAAAAAAAGAATGAACAAAAAGATTACAAAATACAAAATTAAATAATTTTCAGAATAAAAAGGCACACCTCTTGCACAGTGTATATAATGAAAACAATAGGTATAGTGAAGCATGGTGCACACTGTTTACGTCAGAGAGCAGAGACAGGTCGAGAGAGTGGGGAAGAGGGATGCGGACATCAAACCATGGACATGGAGCCGCAAGACGACACACACAAGAGCACAGAAGGAGAACGAATTGAAACTCAGTCCTGCGACATGCATATTTTTTTTGCCTTCTTTTTCCTCTTTGTTACAGTACATGTTTATATTATAGTAAGCTTTTGTACAAATTCAAGCAGTGTCATTCTTCATTCAACACAGGACCACCACACACACACACACACACACACACACACACACACACACACACACACTCTCTAGAGGGCAGGGAAGGGCAGGGTTTATCGCTTTTTTAATTTTATACAACTATATTTCACGACTTAAATGCAATGTAAAAATATAAATGTGAATATAACTTTTTGCATGAGTTAAGAATAGTCAAGAAGAACGATGGTACAATTTTTTTTGGGGGGATTTTTCTGTTTTAGTTGGTTACCCATAACTGTTGAACAACATCGCACGCACAGTCTTGTCACGTACATACACATATAATATTGCATTTCCCTTCTTAAGACCACATCAACTAATTGGGATCATATGCATAACATTTGGTTCCTTTCCTCTTGTGCAAAATATACAAAAAAAACAATTCAACCAAACCGGATAAGAAAAAGAAAGACATTCAAAACAAACAAACAGAAATTGAGACATTGATACATTATAAATCCACCCAGATCCAAACACAGATAAAACCACCGTTCATCAACGTCCACAGTAACAACCACAACAATAGCAACAACACAAATCACACAAGGGGTTAGCGCATCCACCAGGCTCCAGAACTGATCCACTGGCCGGACGGGACCATAAGCACTCAGAACAACACTAACTATACAACCCGCGGCTGCTGACCCCACATACACAGGCCCCCCCCCCCCCCCCCCCCCCCCCCCCCCGCACACACACACACACATCCCGCTCACTTTGTCTTCTGTTGGAACACAGTCACAGTCACACACACACACACACACACACACACACACACACACACACAATGTGACCCCCCCAACCGCACACTCATAATAACACTCGGTCAGATAGGTGCGAAGGTGCAATTATTATTGGAACGGTTCCTTTATTTATTTTGAGTCAATCCCTTCTGACACCCAGGGAGCGTGACTAGATAGGAGGGTGGGGCTTATTGGATCTCTAGGGACAGTGCTTTATGTTGTGCATGTAACAGAGAAAGAGGGAATAACAAATGAGCAAATAAAAGTGCAACATTTACTTATTTATTCTGTGATTAGGAGTTAGTAAGGTGCTGATGGCAACGGGGGAGAACTTAAGGGGCGATGGGGAGGGATTTCCAATGGGAAAACCCAATTAAAAAAAGAACAGGGAATCACAGCAGTCAGGGGTTTGTTATCATCAACCACAGCCGCCTGTTGACCCGGTTTGGTGCCTGTGGCTCGGGACTTAAATCCAAAAACGCAATGGACCAGGACAGTTGGTCCTTTTGCTCCCCCTCCCTCTATGGAAGTTTGACCAGCCCAGCCTTCCCTTCTTCATCCATAGCTCTACAAGAAGAGCGCAACATAGGTGGGCCAATCGCAAACATCGGAGACGCATGACGCGCTGAACACAGGCGTTTACACCGGACCTGTACTGGCCCGGGTGCACAGAGTGTATTGTGTATCGCTGAGACAACTCGTGTGAAAAAGAAATAAAGCTTCTTCCACAAGTTTAATACCTTTTCAACCAGTAAGGACGACAGAAAGCGACCAGCAAGAATGACCGCAACGGGGGTGGGGTTAAAAGATGACTGACGGACGCAGGAGCCCGATTGACAAATAAGATGAGTTAAGTGGAAGGCTTGAAACAACGGGGGGAAACAATTAAAATCCGGTGGGGGAAGTTTGGCTGTTGGCCTTTTGGAAGACTGCCTCCTACTTCCTGAAGCGAAGCGATTGCATTGGACGAGGCTCAACGACTCGCCGCTCAAAGTCTGTATTTTTTTTCTCCCCAAAACCAAATCGAATGGTCTCAAGCTGTGCTGTGAGTTCGACCTCTGACCTCTAGCATTGACCTCAAACAAAAGCACACGACGTCCCACACGTTACCTCTCACATCAAAAAGGGAAATATGAAAAAACAAAATAAAAACAACACAAGTCAAAACGTATGAACAAAAACAAAACGATGAACGCAGGACGCGAGACACATCGCTGCGGAGACGGTAGCAAAAAAATCCAAAAGCCTCGTTCCCGAAAACGAATGGTATGACAGAGACGAAAAAACAAATACCTAAATATAGTCATAAAAAAAAAATATGACATTGACCGTTTTCCACAAAACCGCATGGTCCGACGTAAACAGAACACGACAACAACGATAACAGAGGAGAGGTTCAATGTAAACGAATGATGGTTCTTAGCTGCAGAGCACCACCGCGCCCCGCTTCAAGCGGAGAGGGGGGGGGGGGGGGCGACGGAGGGACAAGGGGGAGGCCTGAGGCGGAGAGAGAGACAACACCAGGCCATCGCAACACTTGCATATCTCCGCAGACTCTTGGTTGGGCCACGCCCACCCTCATATCCCCCCCTTCTCAAACTCCACTGGCCTCTTTTCTCTCCCCCCCACCTTAGACCACCCTGCCGCCACCCTCCCGCCCCCCCGTTCCTCCAGCGTGACTCCTGGGGGCTACGACAGGATGGTGGTGATGAAGTCGTGGAACCTCTTGGAGTATTGCTCCGGGTTCACCGTGGAGATCTCCGCTCCGGCCTGCAGGTGGTGCAAGGGAGCAACACACACACACACAAATACAGACACACACACACACACACACACACACACACACACACACACACACACACGCACACAGACACACATGCAGAGCCAGATTGTCAACAGTTTGTTTTCTTTTAACGAGAGCAAATAAAGAGCAATAACTAACCTTGTTTTACGTCGTTTAACTAAACAGCAACAGTATAAAACACTGAGTAACTTGGAACATGACGGAGTGCATGCAGAAATCGCATCCTGGCTGAAACTAAAAAATTGAAAAGCAACAAATACATTCTTCATCTTTACACTCAGACGACCCTTTTTATCCAAAGGAGACTGGAGTACAGACAGAACTAGGTCAACGTCCACGTTCACACAACGACAAACAAACCAGAGCCGGAGCCGAACCGGCGAGAGGAAGCCACATAAGACACGCACCCCGTGTTTGACGGTCTTGGCGGCGTGCGCAGCCTTCTTCTTGGCGTCGTAGTGCTGCAAGATGTCTATGACGGCCATGAAGTACACCTCCTTCCGGGGAGCGCCTGTGAAGCACAACCAGAGCACACACGACGTGACAAACCACACGCCATGACAAACCCCCTCGCGCTGACGACGACGGTGATGACGTGAACGCCCGTCCACCCCAGGAAGTGATGCGGTGCCAACCATGACAGAAGCACCTCGCTGCAGTCGTTTGAACTCGCAAGCACTGCCAGCGAAACTGTCAAGCCTTTCATAGGGAGCTTCCGGAATGATAAATGTTTTTCTTCCTTTCTCTTTCATAGTGGAAGTGAAATGACATGAACATCAGCTTTAAAAATTGTGACTCGGCCAAAGCAGAAGTGCAAGAAAAACCCTGACACACTTCTGCTTCTCCCGGTTTTGCACAACCAACCACACACAGAAGAATATTGCTTGATAAAAGCACAGCGAGGGATTCAAGGCTTGAAGAGTTGAACCGTCGCGCTCCTAACTGCCGTCGTTCCTGAGCTTCACATGAATCCCTCGACAACTGCGGCGGCGAACGCGACTCACCGTCGTTGCTCTTGATTGCGTAGACGTCGATGGTGGGGTCGAACTCGCCGGGCGACAGCGGCTTGGTGCTGTCCAGCGTGTTGCTGGGGCTGTCGGGCGGCGTGCCCACGCCGCCGTCGCTCTCGCCGTCGTCCTCGCCCTCGTTGTCCTCGCTCTCTACCTCCTCCTGCTCGGCCCGCTCCACGTCGTGGATGCCCACCAGCAGGCTGTAGTCCATCAGCTTGAGCAGGGCCAGGAACTGCAGGGGGGAGAGGAGGAGGTGGTGGTGGTTAAGGTGGTGGTGGTGGTGGTGTGACCGTGGGTTGAAGGACAGAGCAAGTAGGAGGGTGTAGAGTGTGAAGAGAGGACGAATGGATCATAGGGAATAGCAGGCACAGTGAATGAAAGATTGAGGATTTCTATAGGTTTTCGAGGCCTTGTATAGTATAAAAACCTACAACTCTTGTACCAATAGCTTGAAGATTTACAAAGACAGCTGTGATAGGACTCCTAGCTTCTAGGGGTTGGCCTAGGATTTCTTCAGGGAATCCAATCATATAACTTTGTTTCTATGATGGTTACAATTCTAGAAGTAATTCAAGGTTTAGTATCATTACAGTAGGCAGGAATTACCCCAAACTAAAGGTCAAACTTAACACAACATGACTTCCTCTTCCTTTGCGCTAGCAGTAGGAAACTCCGATAATCCCGGCCATCCTCAAGGCCAGGCGTAATGCGGCGTACCAACCTCCACGTCTTTTCTCAGCTTCTCCATGAACATCTTCTTGTTCTCGTCGTCGATGTGGATCTTCTGCCCGTCGTTGATGAAGTCGTTGTCCTTGTAGGTGGGCAGCTCCTTAGCCTGAACATTGGGGTGAGGCGTAGAGAGCAGCACGACCAGATAAACAACCAGCACACCACAGACCCCAGGGCCGCTGATGGGGAGCGGCAGCAGAACCGGGCAGTGGGGGGGGAAGGGGGGGGGCCGGGGATCGTCATCATTGTTACTGACGAGGGTCCCCACAGAATACCGGGATTTGGCTTTTCTGGATTGAAAAGGTGCGTCCCTTCCACCAAGTCCCAACGAGAACGGTCAAATTATATAAAAGGGACTTTTGCTGTGGTTGAAGCCCTTCCAAGACCTCTGAGAAGCGATCAGTTCAAATAGTGATTATATGTTCAGACTAAAATATATAATATATAATAGTTAAACAGCATTCTACATTTTGACATGTCTGAAGGGATTTGGTGGCAAACTTGGAAACGGGTTTGTCAACAAGCGTGACCAATCAATGAGACAGAAACAAAGTCTCAGCCATAAGAAGAATAGCCCCACTGGAATGTGACTGAGGGCAGTTTTGGTGTGGGGCTGCTAACCCAGAGGCGACGTTCACCATGACCATTCCAATTGCAAACCGGAAATATTTCCATCCATAGTTTTGCGGATGAGTGGTCGATCCTGCATGTTGAGACAACCCGTGGGACATGAGAGAGGTCTGGGCCTGTGGTTGGTTAGACACGGCTGCCCCCGCTTCAGAACAAACATCAGACATGTGCTTACGAGGAGGAGGAGGTCAAGGCAGGCCAGGCTGCCCTGACCCCAAAGCAGTATATTCACCGTAGAAAAGCATGCCGCATGCAAACCTTAGGCAGCAAATGCCTAAGGATTGATTTTAAAAACACACCGAAAAAAAACACACACTCCGTTGCATGACATGCTGCGCAAAGACTTCAACATTGAACATACAGGAGTAAGAACATTTTGTAGTCATGGCCATGGTTTGTAGATATGGATGCATTTTCACAGTGGGAAAGTAGCATTTTAAAAGACAATTTACACCTCATGGCCAGATCCTCTCTAGTAATAGCATAAACAAGTCCAACCACCATCCCTGTTTTCTATGTGGTACTTTGCTTGGAGTAATTCATCCCACTGACACATTAAAATGCTGTGGGGAAACCAGGCTCTGGTTATTTGCATAAACAAATGTGTTTTCCACGCCTTCGGAAATGTTCTAACAGTGCAGTGGAAAGTGGTACAGGTGCAGTATTTAGAGGAGTTTTAGAGTAGCACTGCCTGGCCCCTATAATCCCCTTAGGTTTCATTCTACTTCTAAAGTTATTCATTACATGCTGCCATACCAGCAACGGCCTAGAGGTGGCAGATGTGGGAGGAAGGAGAGGGGACATAACTCCTGAGGTACTGAGCAAGTATTGGAGAGGAAATGATGTAACGGGACAGCAGCAGCAGCAGCAGCAACAGCAGTTTGGCTACCAAAGTGTTTCTATGGCAGCGAAAGGCGCAGCAACACACAAAATAGCACTCTGCAACAGGATGAGCTGACACGACACATACATACACAGACACAAACACGTACAGAAACTTAACGCACACTTTCTCAGAGACAGAGAACGAAAACACACCGGTCCTGACCTGAGCACATATATATTAACAGACATGGACCTTTAATCTGCTTAAAAAGATGTGATGCGCAACTCAGATGAAATGCATGTGAGACGTTAAATGAAATTGGGATGCAACTGAAGGGCAAACATAATGCTTTCACATTTCCTACTGTGAATAAGATGGCTCCCCCCCCCCCCCATAATCTAAAACGACATGGTCGTACGCTTTACATATTTCCATTCACCCTTTGTTTAACCAGTATTTTTGACTGCCATCTACATAATGCATAATGTGTATCAATTCAAGCTCACATTTTTCATTTTCATGTATGAGTATTATTTATTAGAATGATATGTCTGATATGCCCGATGTAAACAATCTAGGCCTAGGAAATTAAAACATTTCCAATTTGGGAAGTAAATATAAGTAGATCATTTCAAGTGATTTTCCTTGTATAATGCAGTATAAATAACGGACAAAGGGGATGATGTGCAATATATGTGAATAGAAATGCAGCATTACCCTTTCTGAAGTAAATGTCCATCTGTGGCCCAAATCCACAATACAATTCTTAGAACTTTACCTAAGCTTCTTACACATCTGACCAATGTTCAATTTAATCCATTTGTCGTTTCAACAAAATTGAGATTTCCTCACTGGGAAATGTATACATAACTTATGTATTTTAAAAATGAAGATAAGAACATTTCCTGCTTAACATTTGATCAGAACAAAACATACATTTCATTTGAATAAACATGAAGTCAAGTATTGTTCAAACTACATGGACTCTTTCTCCTAACCGCCTGCTAGGTAGTCCATACCATATCGCCTGGCATGTCAGTGACTTCCTGTGCGCACATCACCGACTTCCTGCCATAGATTCGGCTTCATCATCTAAATGTGACAACTGAGTGTTGGTGCTTTGCGTGGCAATGGCAAGAAAGAAAACGAAAAAGACAGGAAAAGACAAAAGTAAGAAAGAAGGACAGAGTGGTGATGTGTCCGGTCGAGATGTAGTGTGACAGAAACACAGAGAACATACTTTCTCATCTCTTTGCCGTCCCTTACGCCCTCTACCTTACGGTGACTCATAATGACTGGAGTTTCCCGAGGAAATGCACGTCACACAATTTATCCTGAATGCAATATGCAGAATTCCAAGTATTCATACAGAACACGTTCATACAGAACAGGTTCATTCTGTTGTGAAATCAAACATTGTAATGTAATCAGATTAGGAGATTTCTCTGTGTTTGATGCTCAATGAGGCTCACGGTTAGGCCAGTGTTCAACAGCTCCTGGCCGAAAGATTCCAGGTTCGAACCCCCAACCAGCCACACCAAGATAATAACACGACAATTATAAATCTATATATATCCACAATTCCCATTAACAAGCCGGCAGAGAGCCGCCGTGTGAGCACCTATTTAAGATATTCACACCGCGCGCTCTTCCTCTTTTCGGAGGCTAGCGTTTGCCTTACTAGTTCACACGCAGGGGGCCCTTCGCCCTCCCAGGGGCGGAGGAGCTTCCTTTCATCGAGTCAATGGTAAGAATCTGGGTCAGCCGCCAGCACGGCTTCTTGCTTTATGGGACCACGCCAACGCAGGGCTCTGTGATGGAGGAGTGTACATAATGAATGCCGCCGGGTGCGTGAGATCCAGGCGTACGACGGACCGTGCTGGATGTTTCTTTGTGTTCCAAGGGTTGAAACACATTGCGAGTGGGACCGTGTGCGTGTGTGCGTGTGTGTGCGTGTGGTCTATAAGCTACTGCTATGAATGTGAACGTGGTATTTAAACACCGATGCTATAAGGAGAGTAACGTAAAGGTTTCATATCCTCTTGTACAGCATAGTGCATGTAGTGTACAGCATTTGTACAAAGTTTGTATTTATTTTAAGGGATTTGGCCGGTTTGCACAGACCCCAGGTTAATTGTCATCTATCTCCAGATGTCAATCTGCCAGGATTTTTGTTTTTCTCCAGGTGTAGACGCGTTCTAAAATCGGGAAGTCAATTGACATCCAGTCTATCCCAAACAAGTTTTTTATCAGACTACATAGCTGTATCTTGGTTTTGTCCAACCAATGTAAAAGTATGAACTTCCCTGACCAGGTAGCTCCTGTCTGTTTTTACACGCCACTGCACATGCACACAGACTGCCCATAGTGGCAGGGATAGTGGCAGCCTTTAGGCAGTCCAATAGTTCTGCATTCTGAGTGCAGAGCAACATTTTATTGAGTGGCTAGGGCAAGTGTAGGTGGGGTGTTTTTTTAACTGATTGGATGCTTAGTTTGTACTGCCATGCGTTGTTTAATCTTGTAAATTCTACTTTGAAGGGGTCAGGAAGATTCTTTTGAAAAGTTTCCTAACAGACTGCATTTTAAAGTTCTGTAGCAACCACCATGGAGGAATTGTGTTACATCAGAGTGTGATGCCCTCCGGGAAGATCCACACTTCAAACACAACCGCAGACAAAGCTGACTCACACAACAACCCCTTAGCAACAGAATACACTGAGCCAATCCCGGTGGTACTGACACAGTGGGTCTTTGGACCATAGAGGGTGGGCTGTGAACCAAGTGCGCTAGTTTCTCACAGGGTTCACACACACCAACCCCAAGTTCTCGCCCATTGCAACCTCTCACCTCGCTTGAAACCATCGCCACTTCCTCCCCAGCAACGTCCGTCTCTTAAAGATTGCCGTTGAGCGACAGGTTCCACAAAGAATAACAATAATAACATGCACCGAAATGACCCACAAAAAGGACGTTGCCATCGGTAAGACTTTGCAAAAAACGTAAAGGGTGCGTGTGAATGGGATGGAGAGTGTGGGCGGAGTCATTCATGGCATGTGGCGGACGGAATAAGATCCATTCGTTGCAACAGGTAACAAAAACGCAACGAAAAGAAGATGAGCATAAAATAAAAAAATAAAGAGGTGCTTTCTTTTTTGTAGATCATGCCTGGTATAATATGAGCCCTGGTTCGCTTACATCTCTTACGTGTTTCATTGCGCAGTAAAAGCGCGTGGCAATCCGCAGTGTTTGCAGCCTTTGCTGAACGTTGCCAGATTTGGGCCGCGGGGGCACGTCCTCTGGGGGGCGCGGCTGCTAGAGAAGGAGGAGGAGGGGGGGGGGGAGGAGGAGGAGTTGGGGTGGGTGGTGGGGGGGGCGGAAAGGAGAGAAGAAGGAAGAGAAGGAGGGAGGAAGGAAGTTGGAAGTAACAGCAAAGTGTTTTAGGAAATAAAGAAATATATATGTTTATATATATTTACATATTACAGTGCATAGTTTTACTTTTTGAAGAAATATCGGGTCCTTGGCTCAGTGAAACTTTTGACACTTTCTCTGATTCTCGTGAACCTCACTGCTGAAGGATCGGTCGGATGGCCGCTGGATGCTACGGCTAAGGTTTGCAGAGAGCTGTCCATTCAATGACAGACTCAAAGACGATGCTAAGATTCTTTTTTTTTTTATAGGTTGAGTTTATCTTGCATGTAGCATCGTTGAATAGCAGAAACATCTACACCCGTTTCAGGAAGGCATCTAGCCATCATGTAGGGCTCCCGATAGGGCTAAGCAAGCCTACTACCATGGATTACACTAAGGGGAGGGAGTGCTTGAAGAAGCTAGAGAGAGAGTCCAACGCTATGCTACACTAATTAGCATTCTATGAACCTGCTCATCGAGTACACAAAGCAAGGAAAATAAAGACACGCGCCCCAGAGCCTGGAACATAAAGCAGGTTGTCCTGAGGAACTAAAGGGCAGCGTGAAGCAGATCTCACACCATCTCACACCACCTGAGTGGGAAGCCAAGCGCCCTCCCACCAGAGAGACCAGCCGGTGTTGGTGTGATGGGCCCATGGAGAGTAAACAAGAGCAGATAAACAAGGTAGTGGGGGGGAGGGGGGGGGGGGTAACATAAGGCCACCGAGCCGGAAACCTGGCGAAGACGCAGGTGCTACGTCACAAGGCCAGGGGCGGCGTTAGCTAATTAAGAACATGCAAATGTGAGAAAGGTCACCGGCCGATGGCACTGCAAAGACACAAACTACAAGAAACTAGCCGTTAAAGCTAGCTGTGATCAAAGGCCCAAACTTAGGCTAAATATATGGTTTAGTTATCAAACCACTTATGTGAATAGAGTATGGCACAAATGAAATAATAACAGGCAGAAACTATCAATATCTATTTCAATATCAAGATATTAAGCCAGCAATCCGACATTGTTTTTTGAGAGAACCCGGTCTACATTCTTGCACGGGTTCGGCAGTTATCTTAAAAAGACCAACAACAGAAACCAAGGACTACGTTTCATGTGAAAAGAGGAAAAAGAAAGAAGACATGTCTTATGAGAGTAGGACAGGACCAGAGACGTGCAGTACACTGATGTGTGTGTGTCGATCCACACCACAGTGTGTGTTAGAAGTGATGGGCCTGGGGGTGGAGTACGAAGATGTAAAACAACACTACGTGTACCATGCAGACGCATGCATCAAGAGGGGTGGCTCATGCAGAACAAGGAAGAAAACACCGCCGTGCTCGTCGACTGTGTGTGCCGAACGATTTTTGACACACACTCAACTTGATAATCATATACACCCAATACATGAACAATGGTCAATAGACCTCATTCCCTTTAAGCATACAAAGACTTTCTCCCTTTCTAACTGTATTCGTGCTTCTCGTTTATGTGCACACGTAAAGTGTTCTTAAATAGCTATATGTAGATCAAGAACCACTGTAGGCATAAGCATCGGTAGTTGGCCTTAGTGAAGACCAATGTATATTTGTCTTAGTCCTTGTTTGTCAGTAAATAGTGCTTCACACACAACCACACCCACACACCAACAGTTGACTTGAAAGAGGTTACACCTCAGTCACACTTGTGCTTAATCCTCTTGTAGCCTGCGCACTGTGACCCTCCTCCACGCTCTGCTATATTTAGATGTGGGAGAGGGTTTGCCCGTCACGGCCCACAGATTGGTGCCCCCCAGAAGAAGCATCCCAGATCAGGTCCTGGTGGAAAGATCGGGCCCCGCCGGCTCAAATTATAGGACGGCTAATTTAGGCCTACTGTTCTCTGAGGTTCAGCCAAGTTTCACACTTAAGACCGCTAGACATGCACACGTGCACAGGCACACTCACTCACTCATGCACGCACGCACACACACACTCAGCGACGCATTCACTCATTCATGCGCAGGACAAGTGACTCAGCTATTTTTCAGTGCCGTCAGCCCCGACACTGGTGTTCCAACATCTGATAATTTAGGGCTATGTCTCGTTGTTTCCAACCCTCGCTACGACCAAAGTGCTCTAAAAACTGAAAGAGCCACAGGCCGTTTGAAACACTCGAGTAAGAAACCGACCGATCCTCTACTTAAGGAGAGCGATGGAATATAATAGAAACAATCAGAATATAAATAGAATTGGTCCTTTTGATAGACAGATCTTTCTCCAAACAGAGGGCACAAGGAAAGCTCCCTCAGCTGCCAGGACGAACACGCCCAATCCGAATGCAAACGGTCGACACAGATACACACAACATCGCGCGCACACACACACACACACACACACACACACACACACACACACACAAAAAAAACCCTCTGGAGTACAGAGGCTTAGCCGTGGTTGAATAGGAAAACTCATAGACACATAATCCAGACACAGACACGTCATGAAGCCTCAGTCTCTCTCACACACACACACACACACAAACACACAGGCAGCGAGCAGGGAGCCTGACGGGGGTGGGGGGGGGGGGCGTGGGGCACTGCAGCAGCTGTGGGAGACTGAGAAGGAGGCAAGCAAAAACTAAAAAAACACAAACACACATAAATCACGTGCGGTGGGTGCGCAGGGGTGTGTGTTTGTGGGGGGGGGGGGATGTATATGTGATGAGTTGGGTTCCAAATTAAAAGAAAATGAAGATTTCTGCAATTGTGGTCACCCCCCAAAAAAGGCACACAAACCTCTAAACCGTAGAACATAAAAATCAAGCAAACGACAACATATTATTGTCGGCCGCTGAGGGTACGCACATGGCGGGGTCAGAACCTTGATCGTTTGTTTGAAACGGTTCTTGCCAACTGAGATGTGAAATCAATCATCCATCGTCAATGGGTCATGAGTGACGGGTTCACCTCTAAGCCGTCTAAGTGCGTGCCTGCGTGCGTGAATGAACCCGTCCCAGACTTGTGACTATACCTTCTCCTTATCGCTGGCTTCTCTTGCAACAGTAGAACCCTTGAAAAGAAAAGACAAGCACACAGATTAGTCGTCTTAGCATTCTCTATATCAAAACGATGAGAGCTTCTGTGAGCATCTAGAGATTCTGCCAAGGGCTGGGCAATCCTTCAAGATGATCGCCTATCGTCTTTTAATGGTATAGACTTCGACTTATGGTGATACCCAGGTTTCAAGAATAAATGAATAACGATGAGAAGATATGCCCTTAAAATGATCAAATATAAGGTTTAAAGAATCAGAGAGATAAGCAAACTAGTTTTAGTCAGAAACCATACTTAAAATTTCCATATAGCTCAACGTAATCCCCATTCTTAAGTCTAACAACTGAGTGCAGTTTGACTGTTAAGGATGGTATTCTGATTTCATAAGCATGTCTCTGTCAAAGTCATTAATGTTAAATTAACCTATCCATAATCATCTAGACAAAAAACATTTCTCCCATAAAATCGCCCAGCCTTAATTCCACCCCCTTCTCTTCAAGTCACACTGCGTTAGCACTGTTAGCACGTCGTTAGCGCTACCATCATCCTCCTTTACCTTCAGGTCGTACTTCTTGTAGACGGAGAGGCGGTGCGAGAAGACGTTGCGCGTGACGATCATGTACGTCTCGTCGCCGTCCACCGTCAGCCGGTACATCCCCAGGAACTGAGGCAGCAGCGTGTTGCCATGACACTCCACGATGAACTACGGCGACGGACACGAGAAGCGGGCGTCAATACAATGACCCCTGGTTATTGATCACCCCGTCTGGCCTTTTCCCCCTTGTTTTCAGTTTTCAGTGCACGTTGTACAGAGATGGTTGGGGGGGAAAAGGGATTGATTTCCTGCAGGTGATTATGTTGTCACACTACAGGGGGATTGAGAGTATGTGTGTCCATTGACATCCCTGCAATGTTTGCATTTTGTACACTCCAAGGTCACACATAAGTAGCCAAAGCAGTACTATTTAGTGACTGTAACAGACACCTTCATCCAAAGCGAATTAGTGAATTCAGATAAATGTCGCTTGAGAGCAGATCCCCTATCTGCTGTCTGACAGGCTGCAGACATTGGGGATCGAACCCACAACCTTTCCGGGTAAGAGTTAAAACACGGAATAATCCTTCCCCATGCATTCATTCTCAATGTTTGCCATTTTGATTACAGCAAGGGTAATAATTATAATTTGTACGACAGCAAGTAAGAGTAGGGGAAGTAGCAGTAACGGTAGTAAAAGTGAAGTACAGAAGAATCATTGGTCGCTGGGGTAATGGCCGATGCGAACCCACCTGGTGGTACTTCTTGAGGATGTTGTGCATCTCGGCCACGTCCTCGCCGGTGATGGTCTTGATGACGTAGCGCTTGTCGTAGGAGGTGTGGAAGCGGGCGCCGCTCCGCCCTTGGGACTCGCTGTTCAATGGCGCGCTCCGCGTCAGAGAGTTCTGCCAGCCAATCAGAAGAGAGAAAACACCAGGAGCGTGAGGCTCCACAGGGGGCAAGCATTGCGCTGCTGCGTCCTGATGCGATCCTGATGTTAACATTTTTTTTTTATATATACTGTGGGTTTGCGTTCCCCTCTATACAGTGTATAGACGCAGGAGTTAAGACAGGCTGACTGCTGGCTCCATTGTTAATAGAGCTCACAATTCTATATTAATGTCTATATTTTATACATCAATGTCACACAAGACAATAAAACATCTCCATATATATTATAGCCAACATTGTCATTATTGGAAGTTTATAAACCTTGTTTAGATCTTCTTTCAACCGTTCCATTCCTTTTTTGTATATCTGGCAGAGCCAGTGTCCAAAATCCCTCCAAATTAAATAGAATACCCAGCCCTCAGTTTGCCTTTGCATGGTGAGGGTAACAAAATACGTAAGCGCCTCAAACGACAACAAGCAGATGGACACTCGCAGGTAACCAGTGCACTACAAGGTGTTTACTACAAGTGCAGCGGAGGATCTTACTCACAGGAAAGCCCAGTTCCACTTTCCTGTTAAGACTTGAGCCATGCGGCTGTCACATGATGAGGTAAAACTAACAATCTTCAGAAGAAAAGTGGGGGCTATTCATATTTTCCATCTCCTCAATTAGCACACAAGGTGCTTCACACTTTGTTCCAACTCTTCCTCCAGTGTACACGGAGAACCAAGGTTAGTTGAACACAAAGGAGTAAAGAGGGCTATGAAGAACACAGTAATTCATAAGGTGCAAGTTATTAGTCAATCCACAGAGGAATTGAAGTAGCAATTACTGCTGTCTCTCCTCGCGCGAAGTGAACTTGTTTATTCATGGACATAAGATTGTCTCGAGGAGGCATGAATTACCCTGCTGATAAAGTGCACAATTATTGCAACTATTATCATTTTGCTGTGAACATAATAATATCGTCACCAAACTTAACTTGAAAGAAAAATGTGGCAGGTATACAATAAATACACACACATACTGTAAACATTATATGCATACATTTATGCATGCAGGGTGCATACGCATACGTTTCCATGTTCATACCAGTTCCACAAGATCTCACTATACATCACCCCTTTGAGCCAGATCTCAGTAATACCATTCCTTTCACATGTACAGCAGATCATATTCAGTAGAGGCTCTGCGACATGAAAGAGCAAGTAAATATCTCCATGGACTTCCACGCAACAGCTCAAACGTTGGGTCTGGTCTCGCTTGTCCTCTCACCAGCGATGGTCCTATGTTTGGCCCACCAGATGGGATCTGACCCCAGGCCTGCTGCACAGCTGAACCTCCAGACAGACACATCCCTCACACACACACACACACACACACACATGCTGCACACAGGTCCGAGCAACAAAGCAACATGATCCAACATGTGTAGTCCCTATCCCCCACTTTCACGCTATGCTGCTTTCGGTTCAACACCGCCCACTCTCCCACACATCTTCTCCGTGCCAGGACATCTAGTTTTTTGGGAAAGCACAAAACGACAAAGCCCGCGTTGTCTTCCGTTTGAGCCGAGGAACAACACATGGGGAAGGACGCAGGTTCTTAAAAAACCTCTGTGAGGCACGCTCACCACTGCTTCAGAGGCTTACGTGGATGTGTTTTGGTTCAACTTATTTTGGGTAGGGGAGAGGAGCAGTGAAAGTAGTGGTGGAGGTGGACAGCCGAGCCCATGATCTCATCGTGCTACACGGCCGACTAGTCCTGACCCACGAGCAGGGGGAGCGACCCTCTGATCTCCACAACTGACCTGACCAGAAACCAACAAATCGTGGCTTCCACCTTGACATTGTCAAAGTCAGGCCGAGACTCTTTGATGCAAACTCCCCACCCCCCCAAACGCCAAACGCCCACTGACCACAGCCAGCCGAAGCCCAATGTAAACAGGGGAGTGGGACAGCTGCACTGAACTGGGACACACTGACCTCCGTGGGCTGCCAACTCACAGCCTGTCCTGGGAATAGGGATTTACCAAGGAAGAGAGCTTGTGAGGGAGTATCAAGGAAGGAATCGACCAGAACAAATAGGGGGACAGAGAAAGAAGACAGAGAGAGAGAGAGATAGAGCAGAGACTGTGGAGCAACTAGACAACGATTTGCCGAGGTCCAGCATTAAAGGGCAAAAGCATGACGCGCACGGACAATCTTTACATGTGTGTGTATCTGAGTTCATGCATCTGTGCTCGTCCTCACCTGAAAGTCCTGATCATCGATGCCAAATCTTTCGCGCAGATTGCGGAACACCAGAGGGCAGTACTCCTTGAACTTAAAATGGCTTGGCATGTTTTCCCTGTAAGTACATGTATAGTCGACTTGATTACAAAAAGGAATTGAGAAAGCCTCTCAGCTGATAACAGCCTTCGTTCAACGTGAAACACATCATATGAAAGTAGGTTGTACTAGGAGATCTCCAACACCCTTTTACATTTGTGGTAGATGCACTCGGCAGAATCGATATGTCCTTTAACAGCTAATAACGGATATTGCTTTTAGTGTATTTCATAACAACCAATATATCAATCCAGGAGAAACCACAGCAACCTACTTGTTGAAGAGGTGGTTGTCCACTTTAATCTTGGAGTAGGCCTTGAAGTCATCTGGCATGAGCATGATAGGAATCTGGACATGGCTTAGCTCGTTTATCTGGAAAAGGAGGAAAAAATGGAGAAGGGGAGCATGAGAGATGCAATCAAGAACAGTATGTCAAAAAAAAAAAAGAAAATGTAGAAAATGTTTTAGTATTCTGTCAGTCACACAGTGTCTGAGACTGTATTAACTGGGAGATCCATTTTAAATTAATTTTCATACATTTGCAATGATTTGTTTTCATGAATTCATAATGATGTGCAACTCTGGCCATAACATTTATTTATTTATTATCACGCAGAAGAGAATACTGGCAGATGTTTAATAAATTGATTTCTAGTCTTGAGGATATGATTGTTTTAAATGTTTTGTAGCAGCACCTAATAAGAAGATCCTGAAATACATCTTGTGACGTGTTGACAAAACATTTTTCAATATGCACCATTACACTCTCACAGAAGTTCATGTTTCAACAAAATGAAACTACTTCTGCTTTGGCAAATGGTTCACCTCGGACAATTCAGTTTCACAATATGTTACCAATTGTTTCCAAATTACCCAATGCATGTTCCAGCCAAGCAGAACCAGGATCATTTAAATTATTTCATATCTAGCTACTACTAATGCTAAAATATTTTTGTCCATAGTGCTAATAAAACCGAAAATAAAAATAAACACTCATAACCGGACAAGGCGAGGCCGAACCGAGGGGTTTACATAGGTCATTAATAGCTCCCAACACCTAGGTTGCAGAGCAGATTACACCGCAGAGGTTTCCAATTACTGTTGGCAAGCACAGCACACACTGCTGTAATGCTTTGCTCTGCTGCTTTTTACCACAGCGACTCATCACTACTATCCCAACAGGACACATAGGATCCCAAAATTAGGGACTAGACCTTAGTGGTAAGTTAGCCAGGTCTGTGCAATTTTGTAAATGCACCCACGCTCAAAACTAAACTTTCAAAACTGTCTCTGGACATGAGCAGTCCTGCACATTCTGCTTTGTAACCTTCTCACAGGTTCCCTAGAGGGTCTACAAATGATGGATGATAGAGGAGGAAAGGGGGAGGGGGCAGTAGTGAACTGAAACTACCATAGTAAAAGAAAAAGAAAACATACAGCAGAAATATATTCTTTTGCCATTTTCTTTACGTAGGTGCCCCTAACTGAATGCATTCAAACATCTGCATTGAAAAGCCGCTGCGTTCATTGGCAATCTGTTGATAGAAACAAGCATGGTCCCACTTTAATTGTTTGAGGGTAGCAGATACACCGGTGATTAAATAAATAAATCGATATCCTCCAGAACCTCTTCCATCACTTTCAGGTTAAATTAAAAAGGAAAAAAAGTCAGTTGGTGAACTGCACTTGCATTCGAGTGCCAAGTGAGCTTTTAGCTCGGCATTCCTCACAGCCAATTTGGTTCTGCATGGGACAAGTGGGGCTATCACATCACTGTTGCAACAGCTGCTTTAGAAGATGGTGCCAATACTTTGGCAGTCGGGGACGCACCGAGGGCTTGTAATGCTGCAGGAGCTCCGCAGCAGATGGTGTGGGACAGGGGCATGAGCACGACCGACTGCCTGACTGACTGAATTGACTGACTGATCATGAAAGCATCTGTCGTATACGTCGGAGGGGTTGTGCTTAGTCCTTTAGAAGCAGTGTAAACGTTGCATTAGAAGAACATGTATGTATGTAATCTCGAGTGCGATAAAGACTTGCGGCAAAACGTGCAGTGTATTTACTTTACGTTTAAGAATCAGGTTTGCTTTATATCTAGCCGTATGGCTGCCAAAACTCCAACTGATTGGATGACCTTGGAAGACCACCAAGCTGATCTCGGTGCCGAAGAAGTCTTATAATGCAACGTAGGTGCTACATGTGCACAATTTTATGGTTTTATCTAATAGAGTGTTTGCAGTCTATTGTTTCCCTCTTTTAGCAAATTTAGATGCAATTTTCCTAGGATTCCTTCACAATATTGTCTTCAAGGAGTCCAACTCGAAATATTATTTTCTAAAGCCAGAATTGTGCATAATTAATTACACTGAAGTCGTCATCAAGCAAGCTCCTCAGAGGCGGAGCACTTTAAGGGAGCAGTCCCTAGGTCTTTGGTTCCCCTAGGCTACATTACAAGTGCAGAATGAAATGGAAAGAGAAAGGGAAAACTAACCAATGCTGACGAGTGACAACTCTAGAATGGGAGTGACCAGACGATTCAAGTGGCCGCTTGTCATATCTAGGCATCTCATCATAGTGACCTGGTGTGACAGGCGTCAATGTCACAGTCAAGCTGTGGATGCAATGCATTCTGGGTACTAGGCGCTCCATAGGGAGATGTCACCTGAACAACAACGCTTTGTTTCACAGAGAGCGAAAGGCAGAGACAATGACTGGTGTTACCACATCCATCTACAAACAGCCTCACATAAAGAAAAAGGCTGAATCGTATAGTACATACACAATAATAATATATTACCTATATCTACATGCTAATGCAAATATTAATGATATATATTAACTATTTATAAACCTAATTATTATTATTACATTTTAATTACACATTTATACTCAAAATTTCCTCTCGTTATACAGGGATATGATGGAGGACACATCAGGTTTCAAAATTAAGTGAGAAAGCACAACATCCCATGGCATTGTGCCAGACACGAGTTCCATTACATTGTTGTGGAGCAACACACTATAATGATCTCCACTAGTCCAAAAGAAAGAAGTCAGGAACTTCTCAGAACACTGCTCTTGATAACAATAATTAGATGTCACATGGAAAAGTACTAGTTCTAAGACTGCAGCGTACAGCCTAGTCTACAAATAATAGATCAGATGTAAGCATCAAACAAAAGACAACACTATTTTCACTTCATCTGCCATTCCTAGATGGATCTAAAGCCATCTCCAACTCAAAAGAGGGTACATGACCAACCACTGAATAGCTTTTATATGCCCCATACAAGAGGAATGTATAAGCAAGAACTGCTATGGAAATAATAACAATATGGTTGACTACAGTAAAATAAAATGATCTCTGAAGATCCTTTCTGAAGCAAATTAAAACTCCTTGTGCCGTTAGACTCTGCAAATCACACGTTCTCTTGTCTTATCTAAGGGGCAACCGTGATATCCTTCCCCGCTTGAGGGCTTCTTAAGTACGCCTCTTGAGTTGTGTTTAAGTCTTTAGCCGACATAAACCCTAATCTCCCTTGCAGCTATCAGCCCCCCACCCCCCCAACCCCAACCCAGCCAAGTTTAACACCACTACGTCCTGTTTGTTGCAATAGTGACTAAGACAGGTTTTCCGGCCTCAAAGTTGAGCGAGCGCGAGTGGTGGCTTGGTCGGACAGGAAGGCGGTGTGTGCGATTGTGTGAGAGTGTGTGTAGTAAGCATGCTCCGTCAGCAGCGTGGAAAGAGCACTATCTCACCCGACGCTGAGGGATTGATGCTTCCCCATAGGGCCGCGCTGATACGATTGTGTTGAAATAAGAGCGCAGTAATATGGAGGCTAAACGAATGAGCTTTTACTTTTCAGTTCCGAGGGGAACTGGGTTGGCCCCGTACCTAGTTGCGGTGTGCCTCTACCTTGATAAGCTGTTAGGCAACAACAGGGCCATAGATAGAAAGGTACATGGTAGAATTATTTTAAGGTCCTCTTCGTTGTGAAAATGCACCCAGGTCACCGACCCTAAAAGTAAATGATCAATGTGAATAAGGATAACATTAGAAGTAGTCATAACCAAGTAATAATTCCACTAAATCTTTATAGAATCTTACAGGAGAGACATATGCCCCGAATTAACAGAAGGAGGGTTGGGGAATCTAGTTGTGACATAGACTGGATTTGATGAGACGGTTGACGTTGTCCGTCCATCTACCCATAATCATAATAGACAAACAGCTGCACCACTGTAAAGGAAGTGCTGATTCAAAGCTGCGGGCACAATCTGTTGACCGATCTTGTTGAAGTATAGGCTAACTTAGCCCTAATTCAACTCTCCCCATGCTTCGAACAGTCTGTCTGGTAATCATAAAAATGCAATTCCAGAAAAAAGCTTGCTGGTTCAGGCGTTCACAAAGTTCTCATTTCCTGTTCTATTAAGCAAGTTAATAGAACTGTTTTGCTGGCTATATCTGCAGTTTCTATCACAAAACCCCTACCGTTTAAGTCACAATATGACTTCACCATGAAGTCGTAATAATACGCCACATGGGCTGCAGCACAACGCTGGACTCCATTCTATATCCATTCCAAGCCACCTTAAGCTGGGCTCAACCTCAACATGATCAAATGTTAAGGAACACATTCTGAGAGCAATTGAATTGTGTGGAGTTTATCGAGCCGGGACTTGACCTTCCGTGTTGTCCGACAATGCCATTACATCATTCCTCTATGTTGTCGCGCCTGGACTATTCAATGCAGGTTGCAATGTGGATACACCCTGCATAAAAGAGAAATGTCGCCCCTTCCTATCAAACCCTCTACTGCCTACACAGCAGAAGAATGGTGAGGTGGGTGTGGATGTGAAACACAGCTACGATGAGGAACAAAGTCACAGGACAGAGTCACTCAGAACAGGGGGTTTCTCATTTGAAAGGTAAAATTAATATTCTAAAAAGTAAAAGACCACTCTTCAGATTAGTGTTGGAAAAAAAATCCATGTTTTCCAAATTAAGATTAACACTTAAAAAGTGTTTGAATATCATACTGAAGTATCATTTCAATTCAGTATACAAATGTATGAACAAAGGGTCTCATTAACTACAGTGATACTCCCGCAACTCATGTTAAGCTTACTGTGTGTGTGTGCGTGTGTCCACAGCTGCCTGATGTATCCAATCTTTATTGGGATTGCAAAGACCTGCAGGATCAAAAGCATGGCCCAAACAACATTGTATTGTTGACTCAGGTATTAATAGTGGATCCTCAGAAGGAGATGAAGTTCAAGATGTGGGGCAATGAGGTTGCTTTCACATAAAAACGTTTCTGTCAACCTCTGTTGCATAATGGGGCGAACAGGTTTTAAAACACATACATCATGGTATCACCCTATCACAATCACACTTCCAATGCATATTCAAATACATATTGTGCAACCATGTGCTTGTGACAATGACTTGAATCACAGTGACAACCGACTGCTTATTATGCTCCAGTCCAGAGATAGTTTGCTTTCTGCGCGAGGCTGAATTCAGTCAAACCCAACATTAGCAGACAACTGCAGCCGCCAATTCAATTTTCCCCTGCATATGTGCATGAACCGATTAGGATTTATGAACAAATAAAGTCAGGCCTACAAAATGAGGACGTCATCGTCAGCACCTCCTACACACACTAGCCTCCCATTCAGCCTCCAACAGCAGTGTTGAATAGGACAAGAGAGAAAGGGGGCCCCAGCAGAAGACATAGCCCTCCAGCAACAGAAATCATTAGCATGCAGCATACTACATACCACAAGCACCCTTGTCTTCAGATGTGTTTAAACGTGCACATGCGCGCCTGTGTGTGTATCCAGTAACCACATTTTGGTGTGTGCGTCAATAACTCTCTTAGGGTTACCTTTTTCATCAGGGACTAATGTTTTTTCCGTTGTCAATGGTAACATCTTAAACAGGTCCATCAACAAGCTGTTTTGGCTAGTCATTTCTACCAGAAATAAATGCAGCGGTGGCCTATTAGTGAAATTCAAAACTACAAGAGGAATACCCTGCAATTCCATTGCGACATGTTTAAAAAGGTGCAGACCTTTGCAGCTAATGTACAGCCACGCCTGGGGTAGAACTGTGTCAGACTGACTGCCATGATGAGAAACTAGGTCTTACGTGAGCTGAGCCAGTGCCAGTCTTCTGTTCTTCTTACCCATATTCATCACATATTAGCTTTAGGTTGATCCACTGGATATTTATAGAATCCCCTATTATGCAATCAAAAAGACATAGTCACAGCTTACTGTGAGTCAGAGAAAGAGGTAAAGGGAAAGAGGGTGAGAGTGCGAGAGGGAGAGAGAGAAAACTCAGCAAAAGCTTGCCAGATATAATGAAAGAATCTGGCAGATGACGGTTTAGATGAGTTATGAATGTCGATAAACAGCAGCTAGATAGAATGACAAGACCCAGCCACTCTGTGCAACACAAAAGGGCCATTTAATTCAAACTAAAATCTAGGATCGACATTCTTACTTTAACAGCCCACCACTACTCACTACCTTCAATGATCAGTGCTTGCTAATGAACCCGTCTTTGATGACCAGGTCCACTGGATGGGTTAGAGAAGGAGGGGAAACCTGACAGCAGGTCAAACGCAGGAGCCAACAAGCTGATTGTTAGGATTATATGGTAGATGCCCTAAGCCTGTGTTTAAGCCCACCAATGAGTGACAGTGCCACACAGAAAACTGACCCAACAGTAGCATCCATTCTGACATGTTTTTTTTCCTCCCAGTGCGGCACTCAAAAAAAGCACACTGAGCCCCATAGTTTTTTGAGTCAGTGCAACAACATGGAAATATTTCCCGATGAAGTCTGACAAATCTCTAAAATAACATTCAGACCATTCCCACATACACTTGTGACCCGTGTTGGAGGCAAGGCATTTGGGCTTAATTGTGATAAATTGACCATTGTGCAACCATTTCTGCAACAAAGGTACCCCGTTTCCTATGGTATGTAGGAAGCCATTCCACAGTAGCAGACCGCTCGCTGCAACAGAGGGAAAGTTGAACCTCATTCTGAGCTGTTTGGAGACGCTTTATACATATAGCGCTTTCAGCTGGAGGGTCCATCCATACACAGCGGAAATTGTTCTACTTGGCAGGTTAATTTTTCACAGTGAATGTTTGTAGGGGTCATATGCTTTGATGACTCATTAAAGCTTAGCTCAGCACTGTGTTCCATTTTCCACTCTGGTTTGGTTTAGTTAACATTCTGGTGTTGGCGCAAAATCAACTGGTGTTTGCGTAATACAATCACTTTCAACAGATCACAAATTTGTTGTGTTATTGGAGGGTAAATGTATTTATTCCATAGGTCCTTATAGCGCAGAGGAAGAATAGCATTTGCTTGTGATATAACATTGTAATAAAAATAAAATTAGGTTTGTGTGTGCCATATCCAATAAGACATGACACTCAAATTATAACAGGGAAGAATACATGTTCACACATTTCACACTGTGCAGAGAAAACATGAGATCAATTATTTAATTAATTAATTAATGTATTTATAGCAACAGAGGATTTACTGTCGCTTTCCAACAAGACTGGGACCAATTCATAATCACTGTATCGTCATCCAATTTCACAGAATGCAATGTTTATGTGTCTGGCTGCCGACAAAACAAGAATCCCCATATGGCACTGGTTTGCTGAATCTATTTCAGTACTGCAGACTTAAATCCTGAGTGTTCAACCTTAGCTTACTCTGGAGGTCAATGCTTCACATAGCCAAATGATAGTAATATCTATTACAAAACAATAACACAAATATTTAAAAATCATAAATATATCTAGAGAACAATGGTATTTGGGCTCTACACAGGTTAAAGGGGTATTAGAGTCACTGCCCCAGGTGTCATACTATAGAAACATAGGGCAATGACCTGCAGAGGAATGGCTCGGGGCCAAATTAAGGAAGCTGTATTGAGAGAGAGTAGCTGAGGGATGACGCACAGGTATGTCAATTCACAGCCTAGTCTTTCTCCATAGTAGGAACTGGTGAGCCAATGAATACGGTGGTTTCTTCACAATTCCATGTAGGCTCACCTCCTAGGCCTCAAGAGTTTACAGCTTGGGATTGCTATTGAAACATTATTCTTTTCCACATCACTTACGCATGCCTGTTGAACAGTGCCAGCCCTCTACAAGTCTGTATTAATGGTATTAATGGCAAAGTGTCAAGCAATGTTAATTAGTCAGCTGCTCCATTATGGCATTAAAGTCTTAATAGTAAGCAGCTTCTGATTTTAAAGCTTCCGACAAGCAAGGCCATGAGTACAAAACATAGCGGTATTGTCGGAATTTTGAAATTTGGCAGTATTCCAAAACAGTGATGAAACACGTGCACATGCCTGAAACAATCCCTTGTTTTGACTTCTGACTGTTTAAGCTCTCCCGTAGTGTCAGCGGTTAACAATCATGTAGCCGCAACGCCATGCAACGCCATGGACCGGTTCCATACGTCATTGGTCCCCCAGCCACAGCAGCGATAGGGGGGGGACAGTTGTAGCAAAGTCCAAGATCCCCGGGCGTCTGTATTTCCACAGGTCTGTGACCCCGCTTTAACAAGCGTTCCATGACTTCTGGGCAACTTACACTCAAGTGTCACATGGTTAATATGCCCATTCAAAAAAAAGAACAAACCTTCAACCAAGGCAAACGGTAGTTTGCAGCCCAAAAGAAATCCCACGCTGAACAAGTATTACAGTTGTTGGTGGCCTGGCATCGAAAGAACTACGGTACAAGCAAACGATCACCATAGCTGAAGCAGGCATGGTAGTGAGGGGCATGAGGGAATATGGTGGAGGACCCCTTGGTCTGTGTTATGCAATCAAAGAGAATAGTTTGAACATGTTGCGCTGCTGAAATTTACAAAGGATTGTATTCCTCAAAAGTCTGGTGTGTTATGGGCCATGCAGCTGGAGTTGATTGCCAATATATGCTTATAAGCAAAACAACATTTTGGTCTGCACCACAAGTGCCAATGAAGCAATACTTAAAAGTGCCAAACGGTGATTAAACATCCAGATCAAACACCATTTAAAAATCGACCTAATCTATCTGCTTGGGGAACCTCTGCTTTTCGTACAACTTTCGGTAGGGAAATATTCTTGACAACAAGAAGTGTTGAAATTATGCT
The DNA here is from genome assembly GCF_949987615.1 of Pollachius pollachius. Classification (NCBI taxonomy): domain Eukaryota; kingdom Metazoa; phylum Chordata; class Actinopteri; order Gadiformes; family Gadidae; genus Pollachius; species Pollachius pollachius. The sequence continues at coordinate 14,991,106 of NC_136950.1, read as the reverse complement.
TAGTTCTCCAATAAATCCATAGGGCAGTGTTGTAATGTTACTAGGCCTAAATCAAACATGCAGTGTGTACTTCTGTAAATAAAACCAGGGATCTACAAAAGCGATAAACAAGAAGCAGTCTTTACATCTAATGCACTTAGATTAACTATAAGAGACATATTCAATGCATCTAAACTAAGAGCAGGTCAGTGTGTTAAATTGTTATGAATCCTTTGTAAAATCCTGGCATAGTAATTGCAAATGATGCGGTCAGTGTTTTTTTCATTTTGCATGCAAGAACCAATGCTGCAATAACATAAACTATACATTTAAAGAAATTACAATAAGAAAAGGCAATAGCATATAGTGTATATATTATAGCCATGTTTACAGGATTGGTTGTCTGTTTTCCAAAAAGGAAGGTTAAGGTGGTGTTTTAACTTTAAGGATCTTTTGCACATTGGATTTTTTTCCGACGAGGAAGGGGCATTGGCGCTTGAAATAAATATTTGGATCCATTCTGCCTGAGTGGTAGCCCTGTGTCCGTGTTTAGCAAGGAAGAGACAGTGAGTAGAGATAAGCTCTTTTGCATGGAAAAATGACAGGGTCCGGGCCGAGGAGCTTATCCTACATATGCACAACAGGAAGCCAAAGAAGAATCTCTAATACGCGCACATCTTTTAACGAACCCGTCGAAATCATTCATAATGAATTACAGTTTATACAAGTCGGACCCGCGTTTAATTAACAAATCACCAAGTCAAATATAGACCGTGAGAAGCTGCGATCACACGGTCACGGTCGTATTTGCATTTGAACACGGTGCAGCCTTATGACAGCAGCAGTCAAGTTAGATGGGTCTGTCAACAGCTGTACCACTGTATCCAGAAGCCGACTAGAGGGTATGGATAGGCTTAATGTTTGGCTTTCTAAAACACCGCCATGCAAAATACGTTGGAACACGGATTGACTTACCGAATGGTTGACACCCCACATCACCACGCTGAGCAGAGGGTCGCTGGCACGAAAAAGCTTCACTTTTTGGGCAACGAAGTGTTTCTTCTTTGTCTTCGTTTTACTCGCAATAGATGCGACAATAGCACTCGCCGAAGCCATCTTTCAGAGCAGTAAAATGTGTGCTTATTGAGCCCGTATAGAATATCGTTCCGTGACTTTTTGTCTTTCTACCGCGGGGAATGACCACCAGCTCCCGTCTCAACGAATAGAGACACTATTCATTCAGCCAACTAGCTATTACAAGTGTCCTGATTTGTGTTTAATCCGACCTTTCCTCACTGGCGCTATGCCCCTATCCAGACAAACTAGAATCCAATCTACTTCGGCTAATACGGCCCTTTTTACGTTCGTTGAACCGCTCGCCACTTCACTCCAGTCCACATCACAAGTCACCGCTTCCTTCCTCGACTTGTCTCAGGGCTCTCAGCAGCCGAGCGAGGCGAGCCACCCTCCGAGTGGCCGTTAGCCAAGGCAGATAGCCACACAGCTAATCACCGGGATGCAAAATATTACAGTATTTTTTTTAATCACACCGAGAACCCCCTATGGAAGTAACGATTACAACGTAGACACTGATGCATGTACTCTAATTATGCTCAGACTACAGCCTAAAAGCGCCATAGAGATTGCTACCATTACGGTAGCGCCAATCCGATCCTCACTGTTGCCTGACCTTCGATAGCAAGCAAGCTAGCCCGTGAGATGAATGACGGCTACGGAGACACCGAGAGCACTTCACCGCGCAGTCCTTGCAGCTGGAAAAGCTCCGTTCATCAGCTAGCTAAGCTAACCTACTAGCCGCTACAGCTAGCCAACGTTTAAGCGCTCGTCACGTTGCGTATTGGAGGTCAGTCCACAGAGCTCCCTGACTGTCTATTGCGCTGAAGGTATCTGGCTTCGCCCGGTCGCTATTAAAACGTTACGAGACATATCTAGTACTAACAGCTCTATCCGCAACAGCTAAATCCCGAGCCCTTTGCGTGTGTGGCTGTCAACTGACAGCTCGACGGAGGGGAGGTGACAGCCTGCGTTCCCTCGTGCACATAGAGCCGACGTGCTGTTTCTCTCGCTCTGATTCGCTGACGCCCACCCCCCGCCCCTCCCTCCTCCCTCCTCTCTCCCCTCCCTCCTCTCTCCCCTCCTTCGCACACACACACACACACACACACACACACACACACACACGCGCGCGCGCGCGCACACACACACACGCACAAACACACACGCATACACACACATGCGTAAACACATGCATAAACACACATGCATACGCACATGCATACGCACACACGAACACATACACACGCACAGACGCATGCATGCACGAACGCACACACTTCAGCGCGCGCAATACCATTCAGTGTCATTTGAAAAGCTCAACAATTTCAGTATCGGATTCCATTTGAGACAATATTAAATAAAAGGCTATGAAATATATAAATTAGGCTATAAAGAGATACAAATACATAAATACGTTTTTATTTTGAAAATTACGTTTTTTATGACTTTTACTTATTTCAGGACACCTTTATTTCATTATTCCACATTGTATTTTATTTCATAATGCCCCATTTAGTTATTTAATGCCCCACTTATTTCATAAAGCCACATTTCCATATTCAAATGAGGGGACATCTTGGACATCTTCCAAACTAACGGTGCTCAATTAGTCTCAAACAATTAAAGACTTCGACATCCATGTCCATATCTTGAAGAGCACTTATCCGCCCGAGTATTTCTAAAATGAACACAATACGAGGCTGAATAGTATATCAACTCATAAAGCATACTGATCAATTTGATCTTCTAAGAATAGCATGGCATCTCGGAGCCCATTGATTTCTTTCATTTTGTCTTCACGAACACCTTGTCCCACCTTATTTTCATAGTCCTATGGATTGATGTCCTTCCATCTCCCAGAAATTTTGCAGCTTCACTATATTCAGTACTGTTGTATATTCAGTGATTCAGTGCTGTTGCTTTGGCCTGATAACCACGCCCCACTCATTCGAACATATATCATAAAATAAAAGTTCCCTGAAATAAATAACAGTAGTTATTGTGAAAAAAGTCCATATTTTTTTGTTCAATATATTGACAATATAATCTATTTATAAACGTATTGCCTCATTCATTAATTTCATTTCATAGCCATATTTTATTTTTATTGACTCAAATGGTCATTAATGGTCATTAATGTCTTGTTGACTGCCTACCTCAAATAGCCAATTTTCCATTCCTTCCATTTTGGTTTGATTTATTACTTGAGATGATCCTGCAACTAGAGTATCATGGCACTGCTAATTATACCTCAAAAGGTTATATGGGTGTGTTGTTGGTCCAATATAGGCAGAACGGCCGTTTGGATTTCGATTATAGGCCAGAAAAAATAAATAAATAAGAAACCAGAAAATGCTTCCATTCCTTTATTCCATTGAATTTGTTTCATGACTATATCTGGTCCGCAATGACGCCCAAATAAGACCAGCAGCAGCCTGCTACGAAACAGTTAGAACAAAGGTCGAAGAGACATATGTTGCATTTAAACCCTACAACAACATAATATAATATGTAAAATGCAAAACTACAGCGCATCCTGTTGGTATTGGCATGACCTTGCTGTTTTTACAGGTCAAAATACATGGGTGACAACACCGCATCCCCCCTTCATGCACCCTGCGGCTCAGGTCGCCTAGCAACGCAGTGTCAACCTCACTTCAAAACACCGCACTCCGGTTTCAAAGACTGGCTCCCCTGAAGTTTAAAGTGCATCTTCGGTGTTGAGCAGGTATGATTCATTAAAGCGATTAAATGAAGATCAAGAAGTAGATATGTTATTCAATAAAATGCAGCCATTTGGTTGGTTCAGTCAATGCTAGTGGACACGGTTGTATGGCAGTGTTTAGCTCCAAGCTAATTCCCTTTAAGACTAATGTTGCCTCGACTGCATCTAATCTTTTCACTTTTATATTTATAGAATGGGTAAGAAAGTAAAGAAAGAGATTGAAACACCACGCAAAGAGCCGGTAAATTATATTATAAACCCATTCACTAAATTTTCGTCACCCCTTCTTTAGCACATAAACATGTAACTTTAACTAAAAAACACTTTGCAATTTCAGTTTGAACCATTACCATTTGAGAGCAAGACTCCCGCCACAGTGGTGTTGATGCTGAGCTCACCCGAGGAGGACGTTCTGGCTAAAGCATGTTATGCCATTTATAAGTTTGCAGAGAAAGGTAGGACAAGGGCTGAATTTATGAATTAATTGATGAATGTGTCGGATCGCCAGGTTGTTGTTTTCTCTTCAGAAACTAAATTTTTATATTTTAAATAAATACGCAAGGCACATTCCACTGTATATATATATATATATATATATATATATATATATATATATATATATATATATATATATATATATATATATATATATATATATATATATATGACTCACACATACAAACAAACAAACACACAGCATGCACAGACACAGAATGCAAATATAAAATGCTTGTCAAGGAACCGTGGTCATTACTTCCTGCTCAATGTCTCCCCCTATCGCCAGGAGAGGAGAACAAGTTGTCACTGCTTGGGCTCGGTGCTCTGCCGCGTCTCTGCCAGCACATCAACCACGAAGACAAAAGGGTTCGACGCAATGCCATCATGGCTGTGGGCATGATGGCCGCCAATGGTGTGTGTGAGACAATGTGGTCTCCTGTGTGATTAACTAACTAAACGTTTATGTTGCCACATAGTGTGTAACATAAATGTACAAAAAAACATACAAAACACACATAATTTGATTATATTTTTAGTTGCCAGCTCTGACTTGTTCATGATCATACATGTTTTTTTACTCATAGGCTGAGAAATTGTTCGGTTTACCCAACAGCAATGTGTTCCAATGTGGCTCCCTTTGTCTCTATTTCCTCTGGCAGTTGATGTGAAAATTGCTCTAAAGAAACTTGATGTAATACCGTCAGTCATTGAAAAACTGTTGCCTGAGGGTAAGTCATGACTTTGAGATATTCCAACCGGCTGACCATCTGAATATTGAACTGTCCAATGGCTGGTGGTGTAGAGGTGAACCGAAGACAAATACTTCCGCTGTGCCATGTTATTTGATGCCTCCCTTTTTATTTGAACCCACTCTGCTCCTGCTACAGAGGAGACTGTGGTCCATGAGTTTGCCACTCTCTGCCTGGCAACATTGTCCGTGGACTTCGTCTGTAAGGTCCAGATCACCGAGAACAAGGGGCTGCCATCTCTGATCCGGCTCCTGTCTGGTCCCGATCCGGATGTCACCAAGAACACTCTGGAGATCGCTCTGAACCTGGTCCAGGTAGAACTGTGTACATGATCGATGTTGTTTTAATGTTGTTGCCACGGTAACTGACATTGCAATGTTTATAGCCTCAGTAATAACCGCTTTCTAAAGGCAATTTTATAATCCTTAAAATACAATTTGATTACAAAGTTTGATTACACAAAAGACAAGGCGTATCGTCTTTTAGTGGAAATAATTTCTACAAACAATTGCTAGTTGATAAATAAAATAAATTCTGTTGGTCGCTGGTTGCTGTAAAGGATCACCCTAACCGTGCGGCACTGGGAGAGCTGGGAGGGGTCCCCCCACTGCTGGCCCTGGTGAGGTCGGAGTTCCCGGTCATCCAGCAGTTGGCCCTTAAAATCCTGGAGAGACTCACCCTCGACCGTGACGCACGCGCAGCCTTCAGAGAGGTGCAAGGCTTCGAGAAGATCATGGACTTCCTCAACGACAAGGTAGGTCTGTGATAGTGTGTGTGTGAGTGCCTGGGTGTGTGTATGTGTGTATTAATGCGCGTGCGCGAATGTGTCTGAGTGTGTTTCGCCTTATTTTGATGGGAAAGGCTTCATTATTTGCAGATAAACATGTTGCCATCTGTAATTCGTATAGTTTAGTCTTTAGAACAAAACACGGCTAGTCATGGATGTACAAATGTACCTCATGTTTCTGCATCACGTTCCTGATTTGTTCTGTCGGTCTCTTGGACCAGGACCTGAGTGACCTTCACGTTGAGGCCCTGAGGGTGGTGTCCAACTGCGTGGCAGACAGGGAGAGCCTGCTGCTGGTCCACAAGACCGGAGGTCTCACCCGGCTGATCCAGCTCATCGTCCTCTCACCTGCCCCCGCACTGCCGGAGGTCCAGACCAGCGCGGCCACCTGCATCGCCAGGGTGGCACGGAGCTGTAAGCTGCTTAAAGGCTAGGGAGGGAGAGTGGTGGTGGTGGTGGTGGTGGGGGGGTAGAGAGAGAGAGACACAGAGAAAGAGAGAGAGAGAAGAAGAGTGAGGGAGTGAGAGGAAGGGAGGAGGCTGAGGGGGAGAAAGAGAGGGAGTGAGGGGGGATGGACGGAAAGAAAGAGAGGGGTGGTGGAGGGAAGGGTGTCATACACTAATTAGACCTTGATTGATACACATCCAGACACAGGCAGAAATACACACACATGTGCACTCATGTCGCATGCATCTCCACTCCTTCAGACAAATGAAAAGTGAAGCCTGTCATGGATGAGCGTCAACACAAATTCTGTCGTGTTTATTAGCAGAGAACCGGAAGCTGCTCCATGAGCACGACGTGGAGACGGCTCTGGTGGGGCTACTGTCTGCTGAGGGAGATGGTGTGAAGACGGCAGCCTGTCATGCCGTGGCCACCATGAGTATCCATCTGGCCAGCAAAGACACCTTCAGGGAACTGGGTTAGACACGCACACATGCACGGAGATAGATACATACACAGTCACAAGCATGGCCGTAGATATACGCATAGATATACACATTGACACAGACAGTACATAGATACACACATAGACACAAGCATGGTCATAGATACGTATATAGACACAGGCAGTACATAGATACACACAGATACAGAGAGAGTACATAGATACACAGTCCGGCAAAAGCATGGACATAGATAAACAAATAGATACACACATAGACACAGACAGTACAAAAGACACAACAATATACACATAGAGACAAACGGTACAAAAATACACACATAGACAAACATAGTTACACATATTGGCACAAGCATGGACATACTGTAGATACTGAGTCACAAAAATATGAACACATTGACCATCACAGTAGAAAGATGCACACTTAAGAGACCAAAAGTACATAGAAACACACATGCACAAGCACATAGATACATATACACAGAAAATACCTATATACATACAGATACACAAATATATAGTCTAAGCCTAACCCTACCAATAATTAGATTCACAGATCCGTATGGATAGTAACAAAGACAAATAGAGAGATAAATACACAGACACATAGATCCACAGACTCATACATACATACATGAACATATTCAAGATTTTGTCGAGATTGATAGAGACCTGCATAAGCAAATCAGCAGAAGCACTTTCTCTGAGGTAACAGCTACTTGCCCTATGCACACAGACATGCTATGTCCCACACATACCATCACCGCTAACAACTACGTCAGAATGCATCACGCCTGTATGAATGTGTGTGTGTGCGTGTGCTTCAGAAGCCCTGCATGTTGTGGTGCAGTTGCTGAGCCACAGTAGTGGGGAGTTGCGTCAAGCTGCCGTCAAGGCCCTGTCGAGCCTCACACATGACAGTCGACTAAACGCTGCGTGAGTCCCTCCGCCTTCGCCTGCCACCAACCTCTCTCTCTTTCTCTCTTCCTCTCCCTCACACACACTCTCTCTCTCTCGCACATTCTCGTCCATGTACTGTGAACATTTTATGCGAGCAGTCAGCAGTGTTAGTCATTGGAGAAGGTCAGATATAATTGCCTTAGTCATTGCATCACCATTTAGTCAATATTGTATTGGAAGAAGTTATGAGAAGAATATATTGCCCTTTGCGGATCCACATTGAAAACCCTCTATAGTGATTGTTTATGGAATGTCTATTAAAGAAGTTTTATTGTCAATTAATACTTTTCATTGTAAAATAAATGCTGTACAAAAAATTTATCATCATAAAAAGAATGTACAAGCAGTTTATCCAGTTCAGTAACTGTCAACCAAGTTTCTCTCCGGCGCCCCCTAGTGCTGTGGAAGAGGCGGCCGGGGTTGAGGTCTTGGTGCAGATGCTCAGCGAGGGCTCCTCCACGCTGGTCAGCCATGCTGCAGCCACCCTGGCCAACATGGCCGACCAAGAGCCCCTCCGATGCAGGATCCTGACACATGGGGCCGCGGCAGCTCTGGTTGGGCCCCTGCAGTCCGCCACCACCACCGACAGCCTACTGCAGGTCACGCGATGCCTGGCCACGCTCGCATGCGAGCCACACGCCAGGAAGGAGGTGTGTGTGTGTGTGTGTGTGTGTGTGTGTGTGTGTGTGTGTGTGTGTGTGTGTGTGTGTTGACCTTATACTTATTAATTGTATTAAATGCAATACTGAGGGATAAGATGAAGGGTCTATTAATCAAAGTATGTCAACAGAGCTCGGTTATTAAAAACCTTAAAGCCAGGGTAGGCAATATGGAGGAACCAGCCAGCTACTGTTTTAAAGTAGCCCACCGAAAAAATCCAAACCCTCCCTTCGGGCTCCCTCCGGGCTCCCTCCGACACTCCAAAACACATGACCCTCCTGCTAGCTTCAGAAAAAAGGTCTGCCCAGCCTTGTGGAAGTGCACCGAGGTAGCCGTAGGTAGGTAGAAAGGCAGGTAGGCCATCGCATCATTTCATTTGGGCCGAAATAAACAATTGGATTGGCTACTACAGGCCTTCGAACAGCAAGAGGTTCCGGATTTTCCAAAAATGCTTCCAAAATAAATTGGCTACTCTAGCTTTAATGATTTATGAATGGGGTTTTAAATAGACTGGAAATACCTGTTTTTACCATCATACATTGAAAGATGCCATCCTGAGAGCAGGGCATATTAATACTTGAAGAGTGTTTGGTCTCTTCCCTACCTAGTTCCGAAAGGCAGGAGGTCTGCCTCCACTTGTCTGCCTCCTTAGCTCACATCACAAGGACGTCCGTAGCAATGCCTGCTGGGCCATCAGCGTCTGCGCCAATGATGAGCCCACGTCAGTGGAGTTCTGCAAGCTAGGGTAAGACCACGTGCTCATGTCCTATAAAACGTAGACCCAAGGAAAAAGTTAGGGAATATGTTTTATGTTTTTTCCGCTTCCCATTTCTTCCCTAACACGAATGGGAATTATTATAATGTAGTATTTGCTCTAGATACCCCACCATTCGCTCCAAATAATTCATAAAGTCATGGCTGTGAAGATATTTTGTGAAGCATAATATCGGATAAGTTTGGAGTGAGATTACGTGTGTTGGGGGCGGAGCGACACAAAGTTTTGCAGCAACTTGAGCCTGTGCAACTTAATAAACGATAGCTTATACTTTACATTTATCAATGATTGGGATTTATTTGTAGAGTTCTGCAGACTTTGATGTTGCATCATTAGGGCAAATAAATTGAGCCAAAACAACAATTTTAGTTTCGAAAAGATTTAATTCATGCTCCCTATACCAGTAATTCAAAATAACGGAATGGGGACACTGACTCTTTGTGAAATCCGTGCCCATAAAACGAGCGCCGTCAACGGCTTCACTCTCAAGCTCACTCCAGGGGTCCCTGCTACAGCACTGTGTGAAGTCTAGCCTACAAGAAAGCCTTGTTTTGCTTCAAATTGTAGAAACAATTTTTCATGAAGGGTCGTTGTGTCTGCAATCCTTTGGCTACGCAACACTTCGGTTACACCTTTGACAGACATCGAAATGGCATTTTCTCGTCTTCTATTATATCTGATATTTTCATACTTATAATGCAGTTGCAGTAGGTTCTTAACGACCAGCAGATGGCACAAGAGTGATTGCGTCTGTACTCTCTCCCAAACATTGTGAGTGTTGACAGAATCGAGAACAGCTTAGAAACTGCGTGTTTCCCTGGCGTTCCTCAGGGCGTTGGAATCGCTCCAGGAGATCAATGAATCCCCGAACTGCAGGAACCGATTCAGCGAGGTGGCGATGTTCAGGCTATTGGCCTCCAACCTGTCAGTTAAATACAGTGTGACGGGACGCCTGGCCTCCACAGACATCACCACAGATGGCTTCTACGATGCCGGCCCGGTGCGTGTGAATGACACTTTGCTGGATAGTGACAAGTGGAAACATTTATTACATAACATTAAGAACGAGCGAGAAGATGGAGCCCAGCAGCCACAATCTTTCTATTACATTGTATTACAGATGATTAAAGTTCAGAATTTAATGAGGTATTTTTGGTTGCTTAGAAAAACAAATCATCAGTTCCCTAGTTTGCTCCCTCTTTTCCTTAAAAAAAACATTTCAACGTTAATTTAAGCAATCAGCCACGAAAGGCCGTGATTTATAATGATATTGGAACAGCTAGGATTTTTTTTAAAGCCCTTCAAGCTGTTTTTAAATTCTGGTAAAACACAACCTCCACTGGCTTATTGCTTTTATAAAACGGTTACTAAAACAGTTACTATACACATCCTAGTAAGATTTCACAAAACAAACTGTAACATAAAAAAGTGATATGATTCCTCAAGGGAGAAAAATGGTTGCCAAGCAACACAGGCTAGAACAGTTTGAAATGTAATACTTTGAATTAATACAACGCTCCTCCTTAAACCATTAGTCCCCCAATAATAACTGCCGGTATACCTTTCCAAACCCGTGTTCTCCTGCCTCTGCACTAGGTTCGTCCGGGGGATAAGGTCATGACTCTAGAGGAGTTGTCCAAGCAGCACGTCAACCGCAAACGGCCTGTCCTCGTCGCCAACGCTGCAGCTGAGTACGACCCCAACCATCATACATATAGACAGAGAGAGAGACAGAGAGAGACAGAGAGACAGACAGACAGACAGACATGCTACTAGATATTGGTACGCACTACGCTGTAGTGATACAGAGGTTAACTTCAGGTCTTTGTGTTCCAATTCAGATTGTTTTTGTTTTTTAGATATAATACTGATCTAATATTTATAATAGAGGACACACCTTTCATAAAATATGCACTTCTGGAAGCTTTAACTTTTATTTTCTGAGGGTGCCACACGGGCCATGGGAGGCTTCATTTGTTTTTACAATAAACAGTGTAAGCCTTATTTATCTTCATAAAGTATGAATTTCTCATTCTCATACTTTACAGACTTGGGACAAACCAATAATTAAGTTGCCCTGTATAGCATATGTTTTTTTACATCAAATAAAAGACAGCAAGGTATAAACTATTGGATAAAGTAGGAGATGAGAACATGGCCTTATATAAAATGCTCAATTTAAGCAAAGTGATGCTTTAACAGCCAGTCAATGGATGATAGTTGTTTGGGAAGGGTTTCTGCCTTTCCTAGAAAGCGTTTGGCTGTTTGCTCAGCCATCCTCTGCGGGTGCTATTAGCGAAGTTGGTGGATGTGTCTCTAACAAAGTGCTGTAGACTCCCCTCACACACCCCCTCTTTCCACCAATCCCGGGCCCCGTCTACCCTTCCTCTGCAAGCCGCCTGGGAGTCAGCAGGACCCGAAGGCTAAACAATTCAGCTCCTTGAAGAGTGTGGCAACCTCAATGCAAAACACACACCCTCCGCCACACACACACACACACACACACCCTTTTAGTTTTTCCATTAATTACATTGTCATTGAAAATAAAACACATAAAGGGGCATTCTTTGTGTGTGTATTTAATTGCCTGCCAATCGGCTCTGTCATAGAGTGCTGAGCCAGTACAACCGAGACGCACACCTATTGTGGCTTCAATTATGTCACTGCCAGTAACAGTAACAGCACAAAGGACTCATACTGATCTATTGAAGGCGGACTGACTTGTCAGTGGTCAATGCAACAGACTTTGCCTTCTACTTTTACACTTTCCAGAAGGTAGCAACCATAACATAAAAGTAGAATTAGATTTGTTTGGGGATGGTTGATTCAGGTTGCATTATATGTAATAGAAAATGGAATTCTAACCGCTTGAATAATGCTAATGAAGAAAAATATATATTATAATAAATCACTAATAACTGTAGCCCAAATCTTCCAATATGAATGAACAAGACCCAGCATGAAGGAGAGTGCAAGGGAACGGAGTGCAAGGGGAGATGGAGGAGCTCTGATCTCTGTGTTCCAACAGATTGCAGGCCCAGCCGTCGGACGAGAGTCTGGACCTGGAGCCTAGCCCCCCGGACGCACGCAGCGGCTCCGTGTGCAGCAAGGCCGGCTCTAGGACCTCAAGGTAGGAATCCAAGATCTGCCCTTGGGAGGCCATTTTGGATCAGGTCCCCAGGCCTTTCGGTGGTGTCTCCTAGTCTCCCATTAAAAATAAGACATGTAATAGGCGAAAAAAGATTGTTGAATAACAAAATCGATTTAAATAAATTATGTTATATGTAGTTGTGGACTGATCTGGGGCTATTCTCATACAACTGTCGACTCACTTTTTAATTTGTTCTATTCCAATTTCAATTGTATATGTCCCAGCAATATATATATATATAATGTCATCACAACCATGAGCAATCCGGGACTGCCTGATTTAGATTTATCCCTTGTGCTCTCCCTTTAGTTTACAATAACATGTAATAACATCATTAAGTTCAAGGCGAAGCATTTTCTTTCATCCGGTAAGTACCATGCAGTGAATAAGCGAGGAGTAGATGAGCTCAGAGAATTATTTTGTGAATAATTCCTGCCCTCTAGTGGTCAGACGTAAATTATTGCTTCTTTAACTTCCTTTAACTGATATCCCAAGCCCTCTCAATTTTATGTGTTGCTTTAAAGGGGACATATCATACCACCAGGTGTGAGTGTGATTAGCCATTACAAGCCGTTTTCAAAATGTGCAGCATTGTGACATCACAGGTGGGCGTGTCCATCTAGATGTGTGACGGATAGATGGACACGCCAACCTGTGATGTCACAATGCTGCACATTTTCAAACCTGCTTGTAATTGCTAATCACACTCACACCTGTTGGTATGATATGTCCCCTTTAATATTTAATCTGTACTGTAGAGGAAAGAGCAGAGATCAGAAGGAAGAAGACAAACAACAAAGGGATGGGGATGAGAGCAACGACCAACCCGAGCCAGCTTTGGAGAAGCTGTGGCCGCCACCCTGCGACACTGCATTCCAGAAGCTTGTGACAGAAGCCACTAAATCCGTCCTCATCCTGTGCGATCCGAGGGAACAATATGTCACCCTTGCCAGGTGACTGAGTCGCACAATCCCAATTATTACAACACATAGCGCACAGAATAGTTCATATAAGAGATAGATAATGTTTGGAATTGAGCAAATGGAGGTATTATTTAATAAAGAGAATAAAGGAGAGTAACGTAACTGTAAATAAGTTAACTCAGTCCATTTGTAACACACATGGAAGAACACATACTTATAACACTTTTTCTTTCTACAGCCGAGTACATCTTCATAGCCCTGTAATACCCGTCTAATCACTGCCACCTACTGGCCGTTATATTAAGAACATTATATATTGCATCACAAACACCACAAGAAACTGAAGCTCACTCCTGTCTCCTCCATGTATTTCTGATGGATTTCCTCCAAGGTTGGTGAGCGAGGCATTGGGTGGAGCTGTGGAGACGGACAGACTGCATGAGTTCCACTGGGAGCTCCACCTGAGTGAACTCAAATTCAGGCGGCGCTCAAACGTCGTCCCCATCGGTAGTGTCTGCAAGGGGATCTACTGCCACAGGGCCATGCTTTTTAAGGTACGGGCCTACGTTTGCCCTGGATCTCTAGCCTATCTCCAGGAACATGGTCTCCATTTTCCTTATTTCTCTTTCATCTGAGCCCTGCCAACTGATGCATAGTTAAAGGGGTGATGTTATGCCACTAGGTTTGAGCGTTAGCCATTACAAGCCGTTTGGGAAACCGCCGTTTTCTGTGTTTTAGTGACATCCCAAGTCAAGGTGTCCACCTAGATGTGTGCTGGATAGATCCGTCTACCAGCCTACCCAGTGGAATGTAGCAAATTTTTCTTTTCTAGCCATCGTACATCTAGGTGGACACTCCCACAGGAAAAGGTAGATCTTTAAACGGCTTGTAATGGCTAATCAAGCTCTCACCTGGTGGCATAATATCACCCCTTTAATGATCTTTTGACTTTGCATGTTTTTACATTATATAAGGATCTGGAACATCACTCCTCTTCCTCCATATGAACAGGTCTTCCGATTACATAGCGCCATGACTTTCTTTCCCCTGCATCAATACTCTGCTCAACGTGACACTCATTGGCCATCAATGTGTTCCCCCCCATGACCCCCTGCAGTGTTTAGCTGACCGTGTCGGGGTGAGCTGCAGCCTGGTTAGAGGTGAGTATAACCGGGCTTGGAACGAGGTCCTGCTTCCCGGGGAGACCCAGCCTGGGGCCCCACCAAGACCCCAACCCCGCAGCCTGCACGTGGTGGACCTCATGCACCAGCCCGGCTCCCTGCTCAGAGCCAATACTCCGGCCGCCATACAGTACCAGAGTATTTAGACCAATGATGCAATACAGACAGGTGGATCTCAATATAGACTACTTTCCTACAGTTTTTTTTATTTTTTATTCTGTGTTGCTTGTTTTGCCAAATCATAATAAAAGATCAGAACGGTTCTGCATATGTCTCTTTTTTTCACTTTCTATACTCCTATTTCTTTGGTTTCCCATAAAGAGGGCCCAAGGTTTCGTTTGGGGGACAAACGAGATAAGAGTTCAAATATTCTATTTTCAAAGGACCGTGCTGCTTGAAATAATCCCTTTGGTTCAACTTTTACCCAGATAATACAGATAAGCCTGTTTTACGACGGGACCGACCACCATGCATTGGGAGTCCTAGTGCAGACGTCTGCGCAAAAATAAAAGCGGTTTAAGCTTGCATGGTCCTGAATAAGCCAGCGATAGTATTGCACCAGGGGCGACACTGATTGTGCTCTGCGCTGCACTTGACTTCAGAACAGCGAGAGGCAAGCAGCACAGGAGGAAAACATGTCCCGTCTCTTAGCTCGGATCTCTTCCCTTGTTTCTCAACGGGCGAGCGCCAAGTCCTCGGTCTCATTAACCAGAACTCCGGTCTTCATTCGACCCCTCTCCACAAGTCAAGGTACTGGAAGAACGTTTATTTGATCCGTTTTTCTTTTATGGGCATGCATAGTTAAGGGGTCACATTGCCTTTAGCTGCGAATCATTGCCAGGCTGCAGTTTTTTTTTTGTTATTCAATGTTGTCCTCTTCAATCGATTAAAACACTCGCTCACTTAATTATAGCTGTCCATTGATTTTTTTTTTGAAAAATTGCCAGTAACAGCCGCGTCGTTGAGCCTGCAGCACATCTGAATGCAAATCAACAAGTGTGTCCCCATTGAACAGCCATATGCTCTCCTGACCGCTCTGTTAGGGCTGAGGTCGCTGACTCGCTACGATGAGACCACCGACTGGCAAAAGAAACTGAGTCCAGAACAATACGTTGTCACCAGGGAGAAGGGGACAGAAGTGGTAAGAGACCCGTACCAAACATGATCCACAAACAAGCATCAATATGAAAACAAAATATATCGACCACTGAGGAAAACTATCTGACCAATGTGAAGTGTAAAGTGGACTCTAGCTTCACGCCTTCTTCTGACCTAGTTCATGATGTTCTTCTGACCTAGTTCATGATGTTTAAATAAACATTTTGGAAGTTATCATTGATTATTGTATTGATTTCCCTTTTTCCACTTACTGGAAATTGTGTGTGTATTTGTAGCCTTTCAGCGGGATCTACCTGAACCATAATGAGGTGGGGATGTACCACTGCGTCTGCTGTGAATCTCCGGTCTTCAGGTATCCTACCCCCGAAACTACCAGAAACTATCCGTGAGCAGAGAAAACATTTAGAAAATTGGAACCTCAGCGTTGATATGCTTACGAAATGGTTACTTCAATGTAATTAAAGGTTATCAGAAGGACCTGTTATGCGGAGTGATACATGTTTAGGTAAAAGTCCCTAGGGCTCTTTGTCAGCACTTATGGGATGCCTCTTGTCAAATCAAATTATGTGGTCGGAACAAATTGTTGCAAAAGACTAAATATCCGACTTATCCCCCCAAAAAAATTGAATTAATAATAATATATTAATTAATGTAATAATGAATTAAAATAACTGAATACATCCAGGGTAAATTCCAAAATACTTATAAATATATATGCATTCATTTTGTTTTTCAAACCTACCCATTTATCACCTCATCCACAGCATTTCCTCTGTGGTCCATGACCATATAGGCCGGATATTGACCGCAGCCCTTCTCTCTGGTTAGTTCAGAGGCCAAGTATGACTCCGGGACCGGCTGGCCATCGTTCACAGAGGCCCATGGGACGTGGGGGCGGGACGAGAGCCACGCCTGTATAACACGTCGCCCTGACAACAGCCTGGGCAGCGCCGGGACCGAGGTGCTGTGCAAAATCGTGAGTTGGATTCTTGGTGAAAACATATTGCAGGTTTCTTAAATTAGTGTTATGATGCCACCCTTTAGGTTAAGCATAAAAAATGTTGCACTCAGGGACGTTACAAAAAGAACAAGAACTAAACGAAAAGTATCCTATACCGGGCCAAACCGGTTTCAAGATAAGGGGATACAGCGTATTAACCTTGAAAATAAACGTACCATCCTTTATTTTTTAAGGACTGATTGGTTGACGACTTCCCAAAGGTATAAAGACTGAAATTCTGAAATAAAGTAACAACCCTTTTTAGTCAGTTCCAACTTAGAACTGCCAAAACACTGCCCCCAGAACCTATTTATAGACGCTGGGAAATATAGAACAGTTAGACCCTCTTCCCCTAATTGTGTTGCGTCTGTCTGACTGTCTGTGTCTGTGTGTCTGTGTGTGATACAGTGCGATGCCCACTTGGGCCATGTGTTTGACGACGGACCGGACCCCAGCGGCCAGCGCTTCTGTATCAACAGCGTGGCCCTTCAGTTCAAAGCCCGGGAAAACAACCCAGAAGACAAGAACGAGTAGAACCTTCTGGAAGCTGTCTTCACCAGGAAGATGAAAATACCCAAGGAAATTGTCCTCCTTAACACAAAACGTTCATTGTAACATTGACACTGAGGTTCAATTCTGATTTATGTATTACTTTTTTACTTTTATTACTCACTTCTTACAAATGATTAGAATTTATTTTGTGAACAGTGACAATGGTGGATTTTGCTTGTTAAACAATAGACACACACAACCATGGCATGGTTCAATATGCTCTATTAAAAGCATTGGTTTAATAAAAAATAGATCAATAAATCTTTGCTTATGATTTCTTGTCGTAACAAGTCAAACGGTTTGTGAACCAAACTTAAAAAGAAAAAGGTTTTCACCCTGACTTCAACCGTTCCTCAATCCTAGAATATTGAAGTTTGCAAATCCCCGGTTTCAACCCATTTGAAAATGAGACATCCTGTAAATGAAATGTAAACACAACAGAACTTCTGGGGTCATTGAGTAAATGTGTAACTCCTCATGGTTTATCGCCCAGCTCTCTCTCTCTGTCTGTTTGTATGTCAGGGCAGAGCATAGCAGAAACCAAAAACCCAGAAACTCATCCCCTGATGAAAGAAAAAAATATTGGTTATAAATAAAACTCCTTTGGAGGAGGACGATTTTGAAGCTCTTAGGAGCTGGCCCTTGATCTCTTCAACCATGACTGGACTACGGCATCGTGTGACACTGGCGGTGGTGCTTCTGTGTGTGTGTCTGTGGGGGACCACGGATGCCAGGGTAGCAAAAGAACGCGTGCGAATCGTGAGAAGACAGAGGAAACCGGCCCCAACCCCCAGCGCCACAGAACGGAAACCAGGCGCACCGCCTATAGACATGTCAAAGGTAGGTACACTGTATCCCATTGAGTATGTCTGTATTATGTCGTAGCCTTGAATATTTGATTTGCCTTTGTTTTTAAAAGTCATGGGATTTCCAAGATGGTTTTCATTACGTCTGGGAATGACACCTTTGAGACAGATTTTCAAAAACTTGAGCGTAACTTTGCAAAAGAAAAACCCATGTTTCATACTGTTAAGGAAATATTGTAATAAAACAACCCAACACAAGAACACACCACACAAAGTCAGTTGTTATTATTTAGGAGAAACTTTCCTCCAAAGTGACTTAAGTGAATACAAATGCAGTTCTTAAGGGAACAGGACCTCTTGCTCAAAGTTGCTACTGCACAGGCTCAGTTAGAAAAGCTATGAGATAAATTGCAAATATACGGCTTTAAGAACCTAAGTCAATAGCATACAGGGCCGTTATTTGACCTTTGCACAGTCTTTCACTGTCTGACAGGGTTTCACAGCAACAACCGATAAACACACAGCAACACTGCAATATTGATCAATCCGGTCACTGCTGTTTAAAACTGAGTGAACAAGTGTTGAGTAACCACACAACATCATTAATCACTTATTTCTGATTATTTTAATTTTCAGAAGGACAAAACAAATGCTGGTTCTAAAGTTATTAATGATGACATACCCGACGAGTATACATTAAAACTACAGTTCTAGAAGACACATCCTCGCAGCGCCTGAACCTTTAGCTACGTTGTCTGACTCCCATCTGCTTCTTCCTCTGGTGCTGTGCCCGCAAGATGTGGGGCAAGTGGTACCTCCTCAACCTGGCCTCCAAGTGCCCCCACCAGCTACAGCAGAGCGCCCCCTCTGAGGCCACCGTCATACACCTAACCCCCCCTGAGCAGGGAGAATCCTCCCCAGTTTCCGTCAGCACCAAAACACGCTTGTGAGTGTATGGACCATGACGTTGACGTATACACACGTGGAAGTGTGCACATACACACACGCACGCACACAAACAGCACAAAGCCACGCACAGGAACACACATACACCCAAGTAAGAACATACACACCACTTTTCCTTCTGTGTTTGTGATGTTGTTGTCAGTTCCACCCCAGTGTACCACTAGAGGGTGCTATGTACATCGACATGTCCTACACTAACAGTGACTGTTAAACTTCCTCTCCTGTCCTCAGTAATCATGATTGTTGGGAGATATTACAGAATTACTATCCTACTAAAACAAATGGACACTACATTCTTAAAGGTACCAAAGTTCGCTCTCTGTGTCCTTTACCCTTCAACACACATGCAGCAATACTATTATTAATCACCATTCAAATGTATGTCCATGTTTTGGCAATGTTCTATTGTGATAATTTTGCATGTCAAAAATACTATGGTTATTATAAAATGTAAATCCTATCGGATTGGATGGTTACATGTAAGTAAATATTCATATTTTCAGTAACTGAGTACATTCTGTCCTTTTGTATCAAAGGAAATTCTGTTTCTGAGCCTGGCACGGACATTATCATTATGGAGGTGGATGATGCTTATGCTTTAATCCTCTACCATAAGAAAGGCAAGGTTACCGCCAAACTCTACGGTGAGTCCTTGAGTTATGTGACTGCCACTTTATCTGCACTTCATAAGGGCTGAGTGATACTCAATAGTTGAAATCACTCACACACACACACACACACACACACACACACACACACACACACACACACACACACACACACACACACACACAGTTGATTATGTTTGGTTGGTCACACAGGTCGCTCTACAGTCAATCTCTCCGAGCCCATGTTGACCAAGTTTGAGACGCTTGCTCAGGAGAAGGGAATGAGTTTGGCCTACCTCTTCCCCTTCCCCACCTTCGGTAAGTCCACATCCAGTGTGGGGAAACAAAATCGTGAATTTGTGTCAGCAAACACATTTTCGGTAGACCATTATTTTTTTAATATAAATTCAATGTGTATAAATTAAACTAACACATACTCACTTCTCATCTTAATCCTCTTGCATTCTTGCAAATGTATGAGTGTTTTTGTAGATATGCATTCCTCACAAAAGGGAAAACTGTCATTTATCTGCAGGTCACTGTGATTCTGTATCCAAAGACCATGTTATAGGTAAGTCAAATAAATCCAAAGAAGAGACACAGAATTATCCCCACATATTTGTCAGCCCTTTATATGCAAATTAACCAAAATGTGCTTTGAAAAAGGTGAACAGGGCAACAAAGCCAGATGATGATGTAAATGTAAGAGACGAGTTTGGGCCACAACCTATTTACCACCTATTTACATAACCTTATATAGCATGGCTCCTCATCCACCCCCTCCTCTCAGCTTGACATGAGCTTCGGGACATGTTATGCAACAGCCATGGACAATTTGCAAGGTTTCATAACCAAAGTTACATAAAAGTGGGGTTGATAAACTAGGTCCTTTGTATAATAATATTATAACCGTTTTTTTTCTTTTCCATAGATTGTGTCCCTACGTGCTGAGGCCGGGCACACAAAGATCCTACTAAACCAACTTCATGGAGGACATTAAATAAAAATCAGCTGAATAAACAACATCTATTTCGTTCAAGTAGTGTTTTTTAGGAGTACAGGTAGAATTGTTGACAAGATTGGACTCTTTTTGACTTTTAGACGATGGGATGTAAGATAATATAAAGTACAAATACATAACCCACATCAGTACAGCAACATCCAATATGCGGGGACATATTTCAATATCCTTTGCAGAGATTTATACCACATTTCAATTTCAGATAGAACAAATGAAGAACAGATGAGGAAGAAAAAGAGGGGGGAGGGGGGGTTACAGAGTTTGGTTACAAAACTATTGAGATTACCCAACCCCTTCTTGGCACCCCAGTGAGTGAGTGTGTGTGTGTGTGTGTGTGTGTGTGTGTGTGTGTGTGTGTGTGTGTCTGTGATATAACTGAAAATGTGCCTGTCCGGACAAGGTTTTCTAAATACACAATAGAGTCAAACATATTAATCAACAATAAGGAGAGAATTGCTCACAAATCTATGCTGATCTTTCTTGCACAGTATTGCATAAACATATTTTGTAGCGACTCTGATGTTGAAACATATGCCTGTCATTTAAACGTTTCTAAGGGATTCTAAGGGATATTATATAGAAAGAAAGAAAACCATAAAAGCCATATAAAAGAATAAGTGAAGGAAATTAAAATCTGGGTTTCCCCAGCATGTAGGATGTGATATAATCAGTGGGTAAAACAAAGAATAATCAGTGGATTTAACATACAACAAGCATTGCAGGAATTCCCCCCCCTACACACACACACACACACAGACACACAAACACAGCTAAATGATTTTCTTTTGGGCCTTTTTGGGGCAGTCTCATTTGCCTGTCTGATTATGCAACGGCTGAGATTAGCATTCCTGAGTGCCAAAGACCTCTTATAACAAAACAGGGACAGCACTGATTGTGTGTGGTTGTGTGTGTGGTGGTGTGTGTGCGTGTCTATCCAGCCCCTCTGGGAGGACTATTGGCACCTGTGGAGAAAGTAGGAGGAGGGGGAAGAGGGGGAGGGGACTGAAGTAGGACCCTATATAAAGAGTTCCATTGCTCTGTGATCCTTCACCTCATTCTTTCTGAACCCCCCACCCGCTGAAGGATCCTCCCCATCAGTAAGGACCATGACAAACTCCCTGCTCAGGTCACTGGCAGCCCTACTGTGTGTGCTGAGTGTCTGCGCCGATGTGACGCCCGTGGCAGACTTTGACGTGACTCAGGTAAGAGAGAGAGAACTACATGCTGCAGTCCAGCAGAATGAAAGGGTTATATCATCGGGTCTGCAGAGATTTGAACAATGTGTGCATATTTATTCGTCGGTTACAGCTTGTTACAAAGACAATGGATCATGGTTTTACTGGGCTCTTTCGAACAAAGGATTCAGGGTGGTGATGGAAGTTTGTTGATGACAAATGGCCGTGTGTTCCATGTTGCCATCAAGTAGAACTTTGTACATCTTGATTATTCCATGTGCAACTGGTGTGCAGCCTCACACAGCCCCAGTCTAATCAGACTTGGCCAGGTGAGGCTGCTTGAACCAGGTTTTTTTTTTTTTTTGTTGAAAGTATGAACTTGCATTATACATTAATACAGGAAGTATAGTGTGATAAACTTTTTGAACGCTATTATATATGTTAAAATATGGTTAGAACAATCCATCGATTACCAATGGACATCAAGAAACAATGAAAAGTAGATAATAAAAGGGCAGCGTAGGGAATTGTTTGTTACTCTTTAACTATGAAGATGAGTTAAATAGAAATGACAAATATATAAAAAGTAATGCAGCATAGGATTGAGGCATAGACAACTTTTAAGGTTCTGAAAAGTACCCCCTAATTTGAGTTGGATCATTAATTTCTCTCTCTTTCTTAGGTCAGTGGGAAGTGGTATCTGGTTGGTTTCGCCACCAACGCTCCTTGGTTTGTGGAAAACAAGGCCGGCATGAAGACGGGCACCACCGTAATGGTGCCCACTGCGGAGGCAGATCTGCAGGTCGGCCACACCCATTTGAAGTGAGTGGAGTACCTTTTAACTCGGGGACATGTCACCCTTATCAGGTGGGTCTGTTGGGTTGGCTAGCGACTCAATCACTTTCTGTTTCAGTGCCGATGGAAGCTGCTGGAGAATGTCTCACTTGGCGAGTAAAACCGCGACTCCTGGAAAGTTCTTCTTCCACAGCGAAGGTATGGGAGTATGCATATGCAGGCAAAAAAAATAACACACATGTACTCACACGCACGCGCGCAGATTTAGGAAAACACCCGCGCACATGAACACGGCTAACTAGACACATCCACACTGATTGCAACGTGACATGTGCTGATGAGCCATGTTTCCTCACTCAGCCTGGGGCAACGACAACGACATGATCTTCACCGACGTCCAGTACGCCGAGCACGCGGTGGTCTACAACGTCAAGACCAAGGACGGAGTGTCGGAGGTCCTGAACAAGCTCTTCAGTAAGCAGCGTCACTGACTCCTTTCCATATCAACTTCTCCCGGCAGACAGATTCATTGTTACATTGTTATCTACTTGGGACAGAAACATAAGTTCCTATCGTGGGGTTGAATGACATGAATTTATTTTATTTTCTTTCCCAGGCCGCAGTGCCAGTCCCAGTGCAGCGGTGCAGCAGAGATTCCAGCAGTTCTCCCTGGAGCAGGGCGTTCTGGCCGACAACATCGTCATGCTGCCCCCTAACGGTACGTCTGCTCCAGCCTGTTATTCATGTTGCAGGACTAGCTAGGCACGCACCCCAATAGCATGCATCTGCACGTAATTTCCTGTATTACATTTTTTTTTTTCCCGCGTTTCATTTTTTGTTTCTTTGGTTACAGGCGAATGCCCAGAAGTGTAAAGGACTTTCCGAAATCCGACACACTGCTCCTGCTGTAGAAGTCCGAAACCGCTTTTTGCTCAGAGCGCTCTGTCCATGGAGCGGTGCCACTAGGAGACTGCGCTGCTCGCTCATGAGCATATCAACGACCAATCACTCACTCATAGCCTTTGTCTCTTGGATTATTTTGCTGTAGGATGATGGTTGACAAAGGGTTTGATAAAGAGATTTTAGAAAGACGTATGATTCTTAAACGGGGGCTGGGACTCCCACAAAGAACACACTCCCCATAGACGCGTCATGAACCATTTTTATCTGACAATCTACTACTTTTTACTGTTTGCTTAATTTTGCTTTGGATGAATAAATGCGTTTTAATTACAAAGTTGTCTTTTGTTGGGAAAAACGGTCTGTCTAGTTACTGGACCAGATGAAATGAGACGGAGAGGTAATAAAGTCTATCGGCACGAGGACCTTGGATTTATTAAGTAAAGTGGCAACGGTTATACAGAGTCATAAGCGTGAGAAATCGAATATGTCTAAGTCCCTAATCAGCGCTGATGGTTCGTCCGGAGCTTCGCCTCCGTGGAAGGTCTGCTTCAGAAGAAGGTGAAGAGTCTCAGAGTCATACAGTCTTATGCTGTATCTCCTCGTGATGAGGTATGTGCGTTTGAGATGTGTGTGGTTCTGTGTGTTTTTACTTGACCTTGGTTCCCAGGCACTAGTGTATGCATGTATATCTTCTTGTGTTCCTCCTTACGGGGGAGAGCTTCAGAGCATCACCTGTTGTGGTCCTCCCATCCTTGAGGATGACTGGTGCATTGTCTGAGTGTCTACCATCTGCCGGAAGGAGATATGGGGCCCTGGCTCTGGCCCTGACCTGACTATATTCTCATGTATGTGTTATGTGTTAAAAGTTGACTATATTATAAGGTGACTGCCATGTGATGTGCTCATTAAGCTAGGGTAGGAGTTAGCTATATTTATAATGTACATGTGATGTGCTCAGCAGGTTATTTTGCCCCAACACTTTCTGTATTAAAAAAACAAAACAAAAGTTGCTGTCCAACATTACTAATCTTGGACTGTATAAATAGTGGAAACTGCTGGCATTAAACGGCACTTTAAAAATGCTGGGTATATGAAATCAATACATGGATGAAGGAGAGCATAGGTCTTATCTGTACAGTTGTGTACTCTGTATATAGTTTGTTTGTCCCAGTTGGCAAAACGAAGGACGGCCTTATCTACTGACTTTGACCACAGTATCATAACATAATATGGCTACCCAATATCAAACAATATAGCTGGAGCTAGCACAAAATCATTGTCCTGTAATGTTAGCCTGTGATTTAACCAGTTGACTCAAACTCAGCTCCCATTATACCCCATTGTTTGGCTTCCAACACGTAAACGCCTTTTCTAATGCAATTTAACCTCGATCTGATAGGCCAGTAGGGAGTATGTAATCAATATCTGCTATGTCTAATAGAATAAACAATCCCAAACTCTGGCCGTATCGTAAACATGAGGATAATAACGCGGAAGTAGCAGTAACCCAATCTGCAAATGTAGCTAGCGACTGACTGCGTAAAGACTGGGACCAGTCTGTGGCCGGCCTTAGAACCAAAGGAGAAGCAGTGAGCTAATCCAGAGCGAGAGCCTCAGCCAATGACGCTTTGCTAACAGGCCCTTTTTTCTGACAGGCAGAGTCGGCAGCTGCCCAAGTCGAATTGGCCTCCACTGGGGACACCTCGCTTTACAAAATTGCCCTGGAAGCCAGTAAGAAGTAGTCCATTTACTGCCCGAGGTCCCACCGGTCTGTAGAATGGCTTCTGCCTCAAGCATTCATTCTGTTTTTGGCTGTCCCTAGACCTTTTAGTAAGCTACTTATATTATTTATAAAGTTGTTGTTGCTGTTCGCTTCTCTAGGCTTTGTTCAGTTGTGATCATGTAGGCCTGTTTTAGAAGGGAGGAAGGCAGGGGTGAACAGAGGAAGACTCGGCACATAGGATCAAAAGACTGTTTATTGAACTTAATATAACTCATATAAATATGATTCTGTTCTGATCATCATTCTGACCTAATACATATCATCTGTATGCTTGTTTGTGTACGTGTGTGAGAGATCGGGGGAGGAATGGTCGGTGTAATGATTCCTGCGATGAGTCGGGCGAGTTAAACACAACAGCTCCAGAATCAAAGTCACTTGTGTAACACTTTTTTGTATAGTCCTGGAATTGATTGAAGATTTGTTTTAGACTGAACTAGCACCTTCTTCGAGGCCCTGACGAAATTTTGCCGTCTACGGATGGCGGGACCACTAACACCGCTAACTCGGGTTCAAGCTATATGTAATTAGCACTCGAAAGGACAAGGAACACTGACATAAGAAACCATTCATGTATTGAGAGATATCACAACTCAAATGTACAGGACACAAAAACAATGGCAGTTGTACCATTTGGCCTGTTACATCGTAAAAGCTGGGAACAACTATAGCATAGGCCTAAAACAACCACAATAAAGTAATATAATTAGAAAAAAATGAGAAGAATGATGTATTTTAAGTGGGAGTCTGTTGGACAACAGTGGTTCTGTTCTTCTGCATGGAGCGTTGAAGTTAACATGCAACCAAGAGCAATTGGCCCTCGTATGATATGTGTCTTTGACGCGGGTTGCGGAGGATCAGTCGTTTATCAATGCAAATATTCAGTTGATAATGTCGCCAAAAGCCTTCAAATCATGCCACACTAAAAAACACAATAAATTCAGCTTTAATTCTTCTCACGTGACCACAGCGTTTAGCGTACAGTTGGCGTGTATATGCAGACTTCACGGGGAAGGCTGAATGGCTAAACACCTCGAAGGCACAATGGATTACTCAGCCATTTAACATCAGACTTGAGTGTCATAGTTGGAGCTGTAACTCACGTTGGACTGGGTTCAAGAAAAACACCAGGCGACGTTTACGGGGTCTGGAGAAAGGCTTTGTAAGAGGGGTGATACTGCGCGACAACCAGCTGGGAAAGACTGGTATCACACTTAACCCAAAATGTAACAACTTATTATGCTCATGGCACCCGTACTCCCCCTGGTGGCGGCCTGTAACCACACAGGCCTCCCAACTGTTGCCAACCTCAATTCGAAGCCAGGACGGTTTGTGAATGAAGACTCGCGTCTTTGGCCGAGGTTTAATTAGAAAATATACCTTCACATGGTCCAAGGAAAGAAAGCTGCCCCCTGCTCAACAGAAACTCACAATGATTGGAAAATACTGAATGACATCTTGATGCCTTCCTTCTCCACCCACCTCCCCCCAATCCCCCCCAACAACACTACGCCCACCATCGAACCACACCCATTCCGAACTCTCGTTAAACTCTTCTCTTCACTTTCAGGAATACAATGCGATGAATAAAATATAATGTCAAGTCATTTATATGTAGGCCTATGTATATATGTATATATATATATATATATATCTATAGGTATGGACATTACCTAAATTGCGTAAACGTATTATACCTAGATCTCTCCATATAACTTTTAGAAAACAAAAAGAAAAGAAAACAACTTATGACGTATTTACAGAGTGACTTTTGGCATCCGTGTTTCAACTCCATATCCCCCGTCGAGGTGGCTGAGGACTAGGATAGCCCTCCATGGATATGGGCGATGCAGGGTCTGAAGACTGTGTTTACCACAGCCTCGTTAAAAAAGGGGGGTTTTGGCATGGTTTTTGATCAATTTTATAGATTTTCTTGTAAAAAAGGAAAACAAAAAACAAAAAAAAAACAAATCAAGACCGGCAATAAACCTGTGCTAGTATGCCACCCAATAGTTATAATTATTGTTCATATACAGTATTCAAAGGACTCCTGAAAACTCCCAAGCACAATACAAAGAAGGATGAGCCGGTTAGTATGTACACGCGTGTAGTCTCTCGCTCCTCGCTCCGCCCTGAATAACTCGCATCGGGATTCTCCTTCTTAAAGTCCTGGGGTTTATAAAACAAACAAATCAATCAACCAAAAATCAAAAAAAAAAGATATTGCATCCCTACGCCTCATTCTGGAGGCCATTGTCCCGGTGGATGACCTTCTGTCATCGAATGTTAACCTTTAACCTCTTGTCTCCCCCCCCCCCCTCCCACCCCCGTCTTATGGTGGTTGGACCGATCTCTGGCTTCCTCTCTCTCTCCCATTGTCTACCATTCTCTCTCTCTCTCTCTCTCTCTCTCTCTCTCTCTCGCTCTCTCTCTCTCTCTCTCTCCCTATGTCTCTCTCTCGGGCGGTGTTTGTGCACAGGGTCTAGATGAACCACTCCTTCTTGGACTCGTCGATGGTCTCCGGGTTGTCGGTGCCGATGATGGCCGTGTCCGCCGACTCCCCCCCCACCCCGGGCTCTCCCCCCGCGGCGCCCGCACCCTTGGCCTCGTGGGTGTGGTAGGTGCCCTTGTGGCGGAACATGTAGCGGATCAGGAACACCAGCGTGCACAGGATGGTGAAGATCACCACGGCGATGATGCCTGCGGCAGGGAGTCGGTGGAGGAGGTGTTGGTGGGGGGGTGGAATGGCGAAGGAAACCACCTCGGTAAGATTTTACATTGCGTTGATGAACCATTAAGTAAAGTTTGCTAACCAAGGCAGTCATTTATACATTAAATATTCTGAATATATTATATTCATAATTGAATAGTGTAACGGTTAACCGTTACCTACTGAACCTGACCCCTCCGCTAATGCTATAAAGTAATTATTATTATTGCATCAGTTAATGACCATGTCCACTTATTGGAAAGTGCTACCACAACGCTTTTTTTTCTGTCATAATCATGACAATTGTGAAGCCCTGGCCGAAGAAATTAACATGTAGTTCCTTTAACAGCCTATAGGTGGTGGGCGGTAGAGACTAACATGTTTTTTTTATTAGGACCATAGTGGCTACTTCCTCTATATTACGCATTTTGCGCGGTCCCGTTTGACAGTTTTATTTAATTTAAAAGTTATTAGGGAATGAATTAAGGTTAATTAAAGATAATTAAAGTTTTGGCCCTAGGCAAGGCAGCCATTCAATTCCCAACCTCAATGTGCCAAATATGGATAGTTTCTTCTGCTGCTTGCAAAAGTCCCAAACGATGACAGTGACGTCAAAAGAAGGCAAATCTACACCCTCAAAATGGGTGTGTAAACCAATACGTCAAGGTCTTTGCTCGCATAGGATTTTGGGAGACTCGTTGGGTGGGGAACTATATTTGAAATGTGTTTAGCCAGCTTGTAGACACAGTAGGGACATAATCCAAAATAAATAATTTATAATAAAGTTTGGGATCCAATCAAACGATTTTTTAACATATTTGCGATCAAATCTCTTCATTCGACACATGTTTGGGATCCCGGCAAATCGTTGGTAACACTGAATAATGCACTGAGATTATTATTATTATTTTTTACCTGTACATTTACCTGTGAAAAACAATGACATCATACATTTAGTGAATCAACTGTACCTCCGATGATGGCTGAGTTTCTGTTGACGCCATCAGGGACAACTCTCTCTTCGTTGAAGGGAAACTCTGCATCTGACCAAAGAAAACACAAAACTTGGTCATTCTCAACTCATTCTCCCCTGTTTCCACCACTGTCATGATTTGTCTTTCAGCTGGTAAAGTAGCAAGCACGAGGGACATCTGTGGAAACCCCGATGATTGTACAATACAGTTTTCTTTTTTATTCAGATACAGAAAAATCATGTTTGTCCTCTACTCAGTCAGTATTCAGTTTGCGCAAAGTGCAGTGAAAGGACGGACAATACTGAATTTGTCGATACCACCTTCAGATCCGTCTGCATTAGCTGGTGGAGTGTGCCAACGTCATTCCCCTGTGCTTCCTACTTGTGATGAATACACAATGTGAGTGTGGCAAACCAACCAACAGAAATACTAAACATGCATACACAGGCCCCTGCTTGAATTGCAGAACACGGATCCACCGAGCCTGGGTTACTTATGTGTAGAAGTGACCCAGGGGGATCGTGAAGTGTGGTGTGTTACGTTAAGGAGCTAAGGGGCCGGGTTAAGAGATTAATTGTATTCACTGCTGCCGTCCGCTGGCCAACGCGATACATCTCGGTCAGTCGGCTCTTGTGCTATGCGGATGGGCAGCTCCGCAAGGTAAATGTGTGCGTGTGTGGGTTTGTACACGCGCGCTTGTGTGTGTGTGTGTGTGTGTGTGTGTGTGTGTGTGTGTGTGTGTGCGTGTGTGTGTGTGTACGTGCGTGCGTGCGTGCGTGTGTGTGTGTGCATGCATTTGTGTGTGTGTGTGTGTGTGTGCGAGTGTGCGTATGTGTGTTTGCGAGTGTGTGTACGCTTGTATGCGTGCGTGCGTGCGTGTGTGTGTGTATGCGTTTTTGTGGGCACGGGAGTGCGTGTGTGAGTGTGCGTATGCGTGTGTGTGTGCCTGCGTGTATATATGTGTGTGTGCATGGGTATTTGTGTGTGTTTGTGTGCCTGTGTGTGTGCGTGTGTTTGTATGTGTGTGTCTGTGCGCTGGCGTGTGTGTGTGTATGCGTGTGTGTGTGGAGTGTGGGTACTAGAAGGGTGGGCGAACGAGGTGTAGGCAGAGGGAGAGAGAGACGGTCATGATGATCGACCTCCTGCGGAAGTTCGCTGCTGGTCCGGATTTATTGACAATAAATTTCACACACACTCACACACACTCACAGACACACACACACACACACACACACACACACACACACCGTGTTTACCGCAAAGAGATGGAGTGAAGGGATAAAAACATGACCTTGCAACCTGCCCATGCACACACAGAAACACAACATGTAAGTGCACACACACACACACACGCGCATACAAGACATACACATACAAGCGAATACACCAACACAGACACACACACACACACTTACACACACACACACACACACACTTACACACACACACACACACACACACACACACCCACGCAGGCACAGACACGCACACACATTCCCTGGAATGAGCTGGCAGCTATTTCTGCTTCAGTCCGCATTACCCAGTCCTCCCATGGGAGGTGCAGAACATGAGTAAGAAGAAAAGATGAGTGCAGGAGGGAGGGATGAAAGGAGAGGAGGAGAGGGAGGAGGAGTAAGGCTCAGGGAAGGGAGGAGGAGTGAGGCTCAGGGAGCTGAGGTAGATGGGCGGGGGGATGGGGGGGGGGATGATAGAGAAAAGTGGAGGTGGAGGAGGATGACTAGGAGAAGTTGGAAGGAGGAATGGAGACGGCGTTAATATTATAGGTTGTGTGAGTGTGGGTATGTGTGTGTGTTTGTGGGGATTCAAGAGAGAGTTTTTGAGAGAGATACTCAATATACAGTTTATACATTATATAACTATTCCAACATATTCTATTTTCACTGTAAAATGAGATTATTCAGAAGAAGCGAGAACAATAAAGGGCAGTAAGTAAACGGGCCGGAAAGTAGAACAAATGTGAGATGAAATAAAATAAACAACAGGAGAAGAAGAGGAGACGAGGCGGAAATATAAAAATAAGTAAAGGGAGAGTAATCGAAACGCAAGACGTGCCAAATATTATCCTCTATCTATAGCGCAAGCTGAGGAGCAAAGACTGAGAGTCAGCACTCAGGAGGTTCAGATCTATCAACCTGATTGGTTCCCTCATATCCCAGTCCAGCATTCTGATTGGCCAAGTTTGGAGCCAAGCACTTTTGGAATGGATGTAGCCGCAGTGTCCATACTTCAATGTCTATCGATGTGGGATGGGGAAACTAGAAACAGGTTGGTTTTGTGTAGGTGCTAGTGTTTTTGTGTATTTAGTGGTCTATGTGTATGCCAAGTCAGTTGCCCAACAGTTTGAGGAAGACTTCCACAACAATATATAACACAATTAAAATGTTTTGTATAACTTTTTCCCATAACGCAATTATATGTGACTTGTAAAATATCCTGTACCAAACCAACAACCAATCAGAAAATGGATATGCAACCAAAATAGTATTGTTGACACTCAGACAGCGAGGAATACATACATCCCAAGTAATATATGTAAATATTACAGCTTTATCTACCTACTGGAAGGATCACAAACCATCAAACATTTCCCAGCAGCATAAACTTACAATAAGATAGCATGATACACGTACTGACAATGCAACCTATTATCAAGAGGATAGCATGATTGACATCTACATCCATTCCCAGATGTCCCGCCCACCTGTGTTGTCCAGATGCCAGGGGTCCGTTGCGGCCGACATGGGTGGGATGGAGAGAGGCGAAGCGCCGCAGTTAGACTCCACTAGCTTCCCCTGGTAGGATGCTGGCTGCCGTGAGACCGTGCGTCCCTCTGATTGGCCGACTGCTGCTGCTGATGCTGCTGCTCCCGGGGGCGGGGCCAACGAAGAGGCGGGTGTTCTGAGGGCGTACTTGAGTGGCGCGACGCCGTTGAACTGCACCCTGGACAGGCACCCGATGAATCCCGGGCTGTTGTAGCGGTCGATGAGCTCAGGGTCCACGTGGCCGGTCTCTGTGGACCGAAAGAGACCCGAGGGAAAAGGTCAGGAGAAGGTATAACAACCACTGGACCACTGAAGAAGAAACACTTCTTCAGGGGTCGGTGAAGTGGATTAAAGGTGACATATTATTTTGTATTTTTTGTATTTAACGTTTATTTATACTCGAGAGATCAATTGA